>NW_007252324.1:39762-40592 GCF_000164805.1 Carlito syrichta
AATATAGGTCTACACAGACCCCTTGGGATATCAGACACTGAGAAAACACATTCTGGAACAAAAACAATGAAGAGTCCCCAGAATGACTGGTTACATGCAACAAACCCAGACATCAAGACATTAATGGAGGGAATTTAAAAAATTGAGGAGAGACAAGAGGAAAATAGGAAGGAGCTGATGTCAGAAATGACAGCAGTAAAGAATACTGTGATGGAAATGAACAACAGACTAATAAGCATGGAAAGCAGAAGCAGCCAAGCAGAAGAAAGAATCTCAGAGCTCAAAGACCAAACACAGAACTAACCCAAACTGTCAAAAGCATAGAAAAGAAGCTCAAAAAGACAGAACAAAACCTGCAAGAGATGAATGATCACTTCAAGAGACCAAACCTAAGAGTAATTGGACTTCCTGAGGCAGAGATAGAAACAGAAGCCACACTGGAACAAACATTTCCTGAAATCATTCAAGAAAACTTCCCTCATCTCATTAAGGATGAAAAAATTCAAACACAAGAGATTCAGGGAACCACTGCAAGACAACAAACGAGAAAACCAACTCCCAGACACATAATAATTCGCCTAAACAAAGTAGCTATGAAAGGAAAAATCCTAAAGGCAGCAAGAGAAAAAGGCCAGACTACCTACCAGGGAAAACCAATTAGAATAGCAGCAGATTTATCCACAGAAATGCTTCAGGCCAGGAGAGCCTGGAGCCCTATCTTCAATGTTCTAAAAGAGAAACAATTTCAACCAAGAATAACCTACCCAGCCAAACTAAGCTTCATTAGTGAGGGAGAATTGAAGTCTTTTCCAGAAATCCAATCCCTAAGA
>NW_007252325.1:0-13668 GCF_000164805.1 Carlito syrichta
ATATACATACTAACTATCAGGTGAGAGAGAGACACAGGGCTGGGAAGAAGTGAAAAAAGACAGGTAAGAAAGATTCCCTAAAGAATACTGATAGCTAAACAGAGACAGGCCAAAAAAATCAAGAAACAGTATAAGTCAGAAGGTAAACACAAAACGTAATCTAGACCAACAGTTTCAATGATAAAATCATAGGTCAAAATAAGCGATCAAACTAGAGTCACTTCTGTGATCTCCGATTCCAGCCTCTGCCTTTTGTTTTTCGTTGCAGCATAGGGGTGGGGCTTTGTCTCCTGTTTCACACTGTTGCCTTAAAAGCTGAGGTAAAGTTTGTTGCTAGGTGGGCAGGGCAATGGAAGTCTCTTCCTGGAGAATGGCAAGGCAGTTTAAGCAGATCTGTTTTTCTCCGCTTGTCTGGGTCCTCTGATTTGGGGTCTCACGCTGAGTGCCTCAGCCAGGGTGGACCCGGAGTTCCAGAGCTCCAAAGTTCCAAAGGGCAGGCTCTAGACAGCGAGAGTGGCACTGGGACCCAACAGAGGACTTCAGCCAGAAATGGAACCAGCGTCTCTGAGGGGCGGGTGCCCAGAGCCTCCCTGTGTGACCGGCGGCTTGATGCCGGGTGCCCGGGCTGGAGACAATGCAGCCGGGGAGGGATCTGGAGGGGGCTGGGACCGGAGACTTCCACACACGAGTAGAACGGCAGCAGTGGGGCGGGGGCGCAATATCTGGCCTTGCGTGGGACTGAAGTTCCCGGGCCTGCCCCCAGAGCGGTTGGTGGTGGGCTGGGGGATGGGGGTAGCGAAGTGATAGCCTTTTTGGGAACTCACGTTCAGAGAATCTCACCAGTTCACCTATGCCGTCGCCATCTTGCCCCGTCTCCCTAGGTTTTCTTTATTAAATTTTATTGAAAATATTGATCACAAACCCAAAATTTATGGATTATGTCACTGAACATTCAAATAGTATTTTTTCTTTTTCTTTTCCTTTCTTTTCTTTCTTTTTTGTTTTTTTTTTGAGTTGGAGTCTCACTCTGTCTCCCAGGCTGGAGTGCAGTGGCATGCTCATGGCCACTGCAGCCTCTACCTGCTGAGTTCAGGTGATCCTTCCATCTCAGCCTTCCAAGTAGCTGGAACTACAGGCATGCACTACCACATCAGGCTAATTTTTTGATTTATTGTAGAGATGAAGTCTTGCTGAGTTGCCTAGGCTGGTCTCGAACCTCTGGGCTCAGGCAATCCTCTCGCCTCAGCCTCCCAAAGTGCTGGGATTACAGGCTTGAGCCACCGCACTCAGCCAATATTTTTTCTAATTCAATTTATTTGTTTTAAGGTACTGCTGGGCTTTAACAGTAGTCTCCTTGGCTTAAGAAAAACAGCATTTATTTATTTTTTGAGTTGAGGGTCTCACTCTGTCACCCAGGCTGGAGTGTAGGGGCACGAATCATGGCTCACTGTAGTCTCCTAGACTCAGGTAATCCTTCCATCTCAGCCTCCCAGGTAGCTTGGACTACATGTGCGTGCCACCACACTTGGCAAATATTTTGATGTTTTGTAGAGAAGAGGTCTCACTATGCTGCTCAGGCTGATCTTGAACTCCTGGGCTCAAGCAGTCCTCCTACCTTGGTCTCCTAGAGTGCTAGGATTACAAGAGTGAGCCATAGCACCTGGCACAGAAAATAACATTATTATTTTATCACTAGGATTGATCAAATAGCTGAGTACAATTTTCATCAACTGACACATCACTACTATTTACAAAAAAGGTTCATACTTTTTCTTTAGTAGGTTATGAGTTTGATACTGATTCTAAGTCATTGGTTCAACATTTAACCATAAAGTTAAAGAAGATATATTCTAAAATCTTATTTTATTTCCTCTCTTGGCAAAGTAGGGGTAATAGTCAGACCAAGAACTTTCATAAGACTCTCCAGTGGGATGATCTTTTTTTTAAAAAAAAAAATGCTTAGGGATTTTAAGGAAAATTTAATGTGAAATTTCCAGAGCCTTTTGGTTTCCTCAATCTATGTTCAACATTGACTGATCTTGTATGTTGCCGAGAATCTTGCTTTGCAACAAAACAGACAAACACAGCAACAACAGCTAGAACATAACGTCTCTCATGTTCCTGGTTTTAAAATAAGCCTGTCTGATTTTTGACTCACATTTTATTCAAGTCAAATGGGCTACAAATGCTTTACACAGATAATGCCCAAATAAACTTTATGGCTTTCTTTGCTGGGACTATGTCTTACCATTGAGCACTCAACTAAGAGTATAGTAGGGACTGAAATCCAGCCTTGCTGGTTAACCAAACTCTGTGCCCAGATCCAAGCCTGGGCATACATTCAAGATTGCAGGTATCAATAGCTTATATTTATACATTTTTTTTTTTAATAACTGACATGGCATGATGCACCACAGTTTAACCAGTCACCCACTAGGAGCATCTGAGTTTTTTCCCGTGTTGGGCTATTGCAAAATAAAGCTGCTGTGGACGTTATATATGGGTTTTGTTGGGTCCATAAGTTTTCATTTCTCTGATGCTGAAGAACACAATTGCTGGGTCTTAGGATAACTACATATCTTTTTTTTTTTTTTCTGAACCAAGAGATTTATTAAAGGGGCAGTTACATGAAGGGTCTATAACCGAGGAAGGGCAAGAGAGAGAATTAGAAAGAGAGGCTGAGAGAGAAAGAGAGTAAGTAAGAGTGTGGCGGGGACAGAGAGAAAGCGAGAGAGAGAGAGAGAGAGAGAGAGAGAAAGCGAGAGAAAGAGAGAGAGAGAGAGAGAGAGAGAAAAGGAGAGTAAGGAGAGAGAGTAAGAGAGTGACAGGGACAGAGAGACATATTTTGTTTTTATAAGAAATTGCCAATCTATTTTCCAGAGTCGCTATAATGTTTTATACCCATCAGCAATATATGAATGATGCAGTTTCTTTGTATTTTTGCCTGCATTTGATGTTATCACTAAATTTTATTTCAGGCATTTTGTAAGGCATATTGTGATATCTTATTGTTCTTTAATTTGCATTTTCCTAATAGATTAATGAAGTTAAACCTATTTTATTGTGCTTATTTGCCGTCTTATGTCCTCTTCAGTGAAATTTTTTTTGTTACTGTTTACTGTAGTTTTGAGAGATAGTTATACATTCTAGATACTACATACTAAATGACATACAAAAACAAGAGGTGTAAATTTGGACTCTCTCCAGCAAATGGGGATATATGGCCACCTTAGTTAAGGTGGTAGTGAGTGCTCACAGGGTTCAGGAGTTGTAGTTGTGATGCCTGCCAGGCAAGTCCACCATAAACAAACCTGTAGTTGAACAAAGGTGGGTTTATTACTTGTTGCAATGAAGCAGTTATCACACCATGGGGAACTGTGGGCTGTCTCAGTAAGAGGTTGTTAAGAGGGGCTTATTATTAGAATTGAACTTGTGTTAGATAATTTTGGTGATGTTTCAAGGAAGTGTGGTTTTGTTTTTGATTGAGTACTGTCAGAAAGTCAAAGCAATTCTATGGTTGCCTTAATATTCTTTCTTTAAAATTTATTATATTAATTATTTTTTTAGATACTAGGCTGGAGTGCAGTGGCTATTCACAAGTGCAATAATTTCATACTGCAGCCTTGAACTACTGTCCTCAAGAGGCCCTCCCGCCTCAGCTTCCCATGTAGCACACATCACCATGCCCAGCTCTTAACATTCTTAGTAATTTTATGTAGAAGGTGGAGGGAAAAAGGTGGGCTGAAGCTAAAATTGATAAAGATAGAGCAGTCACTCATATTAGCAGGAACAAGTAGTGCTTGACTTGTTTGACAGTGACAGTTTTATGTTTGAAAGTGTTCTCATTTTTTTTTCTCTGCTCAGACACAAATCACTTCGTGGTCTTGATTTTGTCTTGATCTATATTATCACATATTAGCCTTGTCTAATACTGGTGTTCTATAAAATTGTTTGCATTCACAAGGAGAATGTCATGGCCTAGTGGTTGGAGCCAAAACACCTTCAAGCTGATGGTAACAGGAGCTGATTTTTCTTTCTTGCAGTTATTTCCCACAAAATAGTCAGGGATAGCTGTTCTGACAAGAGGACACTTAACCACAAACCAGGAGAGCAAGAGAAAGTGAGTCCTATGACATCTGAGGCACAACATCCAGGCCTAGGGAGCAGCAGGTGCAAAGGCTCTGAAATGGACATATGTTTGGTATGTTTGGGAACAGAAAGATGGCAAGCATATGGCTAGAGTGAAGTGTGTGAGATGGGAACATTAGGAAACCATGTCAAGAAGGCAATAGTGGTCCAGATCACCTGGGGTCTTGAAGCTGCCTGGAATGGCTTATGCTTTAATCCAGGGTGAGATAAGAAAACTTTAGATTGTTTTAAGTAGGTTTGGTAATATAAAAACCAGACATTATTTTAAATAAAGAACACGCCCGACTGTAAACAGAAAACATTTATTATTAATTCTGACATTTAGTTATTTACTCACTCAACAAATATTTATTAGGTACTTATTATGTTCCAGGTGGCCGCTCGGCCCCGCTAGGCCATGGGTGATAAAGCAGTGATTAAGATGAACACACCTGTAGTCCCAGCTACTTGAGAATCTGAGGTGGGAGGATGGCTTGAGTCTATCAAGACTGTGGTGAGTTGTGATTCTGCCGCTGCACTCCAGCTTGTAATAGAACTTCAAATAGAGATGATAGATGAAATTGCACCAAAAATTAAAGCAGGAGAATTATATAAAGAATTTGGGGGAGAGAGAAGTTATTTACTTAAAATGTTTTGAGAAGAACTCCCTGAAAAATGACAGTTGAAAAAAACTCTTGAATACTACAAAGAATTATCATAGCATGTGTAACTATCCTGAAATGGGAAAGACATGGAACATTTGAAAAATGGTATAAAAACCATTGAACTACAGAGTCATAACCAAAGGGAGGGTACCAGGAAGTAGAAGGGTAAACAGTTTCCAGTGTATCTAGAAGCCATTGGAAGGTTTTAAGGAGAGAAAAGGCATAATCTAATTGAGGTTTTAATAAGATCACACTGCCTATAGAGTAGAGAATGAACTGAAGGCATGGAGTGGAAACCTACTGTAGTGGTCCATGTGAGAAAAGCTGAGGCTTAGATCTAGGTTATGTGATAGATTTTGTGGGAGATATTTAGTTTCAGGATAATTTTGGAATTTCAGCTTTCAGGACTTGCTGTTCAAGTCAGTAGTTCTCTACTGGGGTTGAAAATGAACCCCAAGGAATATTTGAAAATGTGTAGTGATATTTTTGCTTATAATGACTGGGGAGATGCTACTAACTTGTAAAGGCTGCTAAACATCTTACAATAAACAGAACAGCCCCTTACAACAAGAATTATTAGCACCCCCACTCCAATATCAGCTAGTGCCGAGGTTGAGAAACCCTGCATTAGAAGTTGTGGGAGAGGCTTAATGGCGATTCCCAGGTTTGGAGCATCAGCAATGAAAAGAATGATGTTTATTAGTCATTCATTTTTGTGATGGGGAAGAATGGAAGAGGAGTAGTTTTGCATCAACACCAGTGGGTAGAATTAAGTAGCATTCTATAGATGAGAATAATTGTAGGGATTTCTCTTAAGTTTTTAACATAGTACTAGATGGCTCTTTCAAAATTTTCTGTAAATAGTAGTTATGTTGAAGTCAGATGGTTAGATGCGAGAGATGAGCAATAGGGTTACTTGTTTCCCTTAAACTCAGAGGGATTCAAGCTTCTCATGTTTTCACTTGCAGAAATTTTTTGGTGCTTGTATTTCTGATTTTAGCCATCTAACAATGAGCTTGAGGCTTTTTACTATAAAATAGAAGCAAGATGACCAAATCCGTGATAAAATATGGAAAACTGAGCTCTCAGGCCAGAGAATGTTACATGTCTCCTGGAAATTTTCCTAGGATAGAAGTAGTAGTGATTGGTATATCTTTCCTAGGTATTCTGGGTGGTGGGAGGGAGGTATCAGAAGTCAATTAATTAACTGACAAATGTTTGAGGCCCTAGCATGGACTAAGACCTGGAGTTGTACATTGAGAAATGTATTGAATAAGCAGTGAATGAACGTATGAACAAGCAAATAGGTGATGAGAGGAAAAGTGAACAAGGAAAATGAAATCAGATTGTGGAGAATATTCAATATTAAAGGTACTGAAAATTGTTTTGAACAGAGAATTCACCTGGAGAAAGGGTATTTCTATGCTTGGACTCAAATCACAATTATAGTCAGAAAATTCTAGAAAATGGAAAATTGAGAAATAAATGAATGCCTTCTCTCTTCTGCGTTGCGTTTCTAGCTTACAAGGGTAGAATGAAAGTGTTAGATAAAAATATTTTTGAACTCAGTGCAAGTTATGGCTGTTGTACTGTGATTTTGTGTATCCAGATTCTTCTAAGCTGTCTTTTCTCAGTTAATGAAAATGTACTTTCACCTTAGATAAATGATAGCAGAGACATCATAAGACACAAGTCTGTAATTTTTGCGCTGTAACTATATTTTTCGAGCTTTGCCATTTCTGGAAGTATTAATTCCATGATTAAAGAAATTTCCCGTTGGTGAGATTTTTCTTAATTCTGAGTTGTCAATGTCATGTACCTTTGTGGAGAGGAGGAATTTGGTAGTTAGGAGACTATTAAAGGGAATTTTGAGACTTTCTTCTCCAGGTCAGCAAGGGTTACTTACACACAGCTCCTTTTAAATGTTAGCTTTCACCACAGAAGCCCCCAGGCCAATTTGGAAAACTGTTGAGTTTTTCAAAGCCTTCTTTGTTTTCAGCAGCATCCCTGCACCAGGAACACTTAATTCTTCACATGAGTATAAAAGGTGCTATAATCTGTTCAGTGTAACTTAACTTCCCCAGACATATACCAAATGCACGTTTGAAATGGTTGATTCTCCTATAGACTGCATTGCACACTCCCTGCTGCTCTGCTGAGTGTTACTGGGGACAGAAAGGCACCAACCATCAGTTACTGTACAAAAGAAGTCTGCAAGTTTTGTGTCAAGGTAGCTAGTGCGTCCTTCTATAAATAGCAAGTGGAAATGCAAATCATAAAAATACTGTATGTGGAGACAAGAAGAATATTACCTGACTTGGAACATTTTTCAAGTTGTAAAAGTAGCTTTTTGGCTTTTTTCCACACAAACCAATGAAGGCTTGTTTTACATGACTATTCTCAATGTACATATACTTTAAATCATTTTGCATTTTTTCTAACGTGTTTGTCCCACAAAGTTTGTTTCTACTTCTCTTTAACAAATACAATGAATGTTCATGAAACCTATCATTTTTTATCACTAATTTGAATGTTGAACACACAATTGAAGTTGTTAAGTGTTAGATCACTACTTTGAATAATGAACATAGAATTAAAATTCCGTGGTAATTGGATTGGATGAGTTGCTTATTTAAGCACACTATGTAAATATTATACTATCATTAAATCTAAAACACATGGAAATTTTTGAAAGTTTGACCTTGAATCATTTTCTCTTAAAAGTTCATTTTATCTTAAAAGTATCTGTGACATTCCGCCTCTTAAAGTGTATTACCAATATTCTTGAGTACACAGCGGAGCAAAGACTTAAGATTTATCTGTGTTTGGGAGTGTTTATGCCATCCTTGCACAGGTGTCTATATTTCTCAATTACTGTCTGTGATTAGAAATCTTTACAACATGCTCAGAATGTGTTCCAATTTCAGACAGTATGACATATATCGGTTCCTCATTAATAAAACATAAACTACATAAATGAATTGGCAAAAGAATATTGTACTGCTTATTGGTTTTAAATAAGATACAAGAAGCCATTACCCAATCATTGATTCTGTAGTTTTAGGTATATTCTCAGGAACTCATGTGGAGTAGTGGCGGAAAGAGACCTGCTCTTCTAGTTACTGGTTGAAAAGCTTTCATTTTATTATGAGGAAGTATAATAGACCCCAGGATGCCCTTCACAGTTTCCAGTATTCTTTTGGGTCTCACGTTTCCCCACCTGAATAAGAGAAACAGATGTCTAGCCTTTCTTCTTTCTGCACCTTCCTCCCATCCTCTATTCATTGCGGTTTAAACCCCTTACCTCCTGGTTGGCTTCTGTATCTGGTAGGAAGGTTTGCTGGACCTGGTGTAGGAATGCTTGTCATCTGCCATCTTTGATCTACTTGAGAAATGGCTACAACCAGTTAACCTGAAAATCTAAATTTAGTGATCATACATTATATCGTCCTTGAAGGCGTCCTGTCTGGTGACATAGAAAATTCCTAGAGATTTCTCTTTTGTGTAGAATGGCATGTGAGTTGCAAATTCCAAAGTCCACATTTAAGACCTAGGACCATCTCAAAAATAAATTCCTTTGTGTTTCATTTTTTGAAATGTGTCGTATTACCCGAAGGAATGGCTTACAAAGAAAGATACTAAAAGCACAGAAAACTAGAGGCATAAGGATATGAAAAATAGCTTGTTTTATAGTCATGATATTTATTACTCATCTTACCAAAAGTTTTGTCTAACGATGAAGTGTTAATGTAGTGATGTCCTGGAAGTTTGTTCAGAAGAAGTTTGTTGGGTTAGGACAACAATGCCATAATTTTTTTTTTTTTTTTTGAGTTGTAGTCTCACTCTGTCACCCAGACTGGAGTGCAGTGGCCGCCACTGCAGCTTCGACCTGCTGGGCTCCTGCGATCCTTTCATCTCAGCCTTCCAAGTAGCTGGAACTACAGGCGCTCGCTACCCTGCCCGGCTAATTTTTGATTTATTGTAGAGACAAGGTCTCGCCAAGTTGCCCAGGTGAGTCTCGAACCCACGGGCTCAGGCAATCCACTTACTTCGGCCTTCCAAAGCGCTGGGATTACAGGCTGAGCCCCTGAGCCCGGCGACAATGCCATAATTATCTAAGTGTTTTAATAAATAAAACTTTTATAAAAAATAGTATCCACACTGTGTTTTTTATTTGTTTCTGTTTGTTTTTGAGTTGGGATCTCACTCTGTCACCCAGGCTGGATACAGTGACATGATCATGGCCCAGGCCTCCTGGGCTCAGGCCATCTTCCACCTCAGCTTCCTGTGTCACTGGGACTACAGGCGCATACCACCATGTGGTAAAAAACCATGCTAGTTTTTTTTATTTTTTATAGAGATGAGGTCTCGCTATGTTTCCCAGATTGGTCTTGAGTACCTGGGCTCAAGTAATCCTTCTGCTTCAGCCTCCCAAAGTGCTGAGGTTACAGACATGAACCACCACACTCAGCCCACACTGTGTCTTTAAGGCAGGATGTGCAGGTGGTAAAAGCTCACTCAGGCTGTGGAAACAACAAAACCAAGTTCAATTCCTGGAAATTTATTTATTATCCTAAGGACTTAACTGCATTATAAGTAGAATGGGATAATACGAATAATGATCTAAAATACTTGCTGTGAGGACAACATGTTAAATGGCTTGATACCTGTCTAGCTCAGGCTTAGTACTGTGTAAGTTTAATTACTGTATCATTCTTTGTAAAATGTATACACACCTACTTGCTAGCCATTTCCCAGTTATGTTCATTATGTAGTCTGACTACCCAGCAGTCAGATTAAGCCTATGCTTGGTGCAGTAGCAAAATAAAGGTACAAATATTTTTTGGAATGAAGCTGGAATATGCATATTTAAGCATAGAATTATTATAGGATAATCTTTTTTTTGACAAAAAGCTTACTTTCCCTTACTGTTTTGTCTGAGTGTTATTTTTATTTTGAATTATAGATGATGGATGATGTGAGGAGATACAAAATGACCTTTCAAGTGCTTATAACTCTAGACATATGACAAAGGACATATATATATATATATACGTGAGGAGTTCCCACAAGAACTGGAGGTCAGAGAAGGAGTAGTCTATGCAAATGGCAAAGGGTGTGGGAGCTGAGGCAGGATAGGTGAAAAATATATGACATTTGCCTTGGTCTGTATTTGTAAGTTAGGAGGAACAATTTTATGGAGTGAAAGCTACACTGACCTGCTTGTATGTCTTGACTCTGTCACTGAAATTTGTTAAACTCGAAAAGTTTATAGCTTCTCTATCTATCTGTAATAATATCAAGTTACAGATTAATAATGGCAAGACTGGGGAGAGGAATTGGGTAGGAGCTATCTAACTAAAGTAGAGAAAAGAAGGGGAGGAGACAGGAGAGAGGGAGAAAGGTCAGGAGGAAACAAAAAGAGAAGAAATAGAGAAAGTGAGAGTGGGCAGGGGAGAGAAAGGGTAGTAGTACAAAGGGGGATGGGGGTCATAGAGCAAGGAAAGACAGGGTGAGAGCAATGGCTTCAGAGTCAGACAGACCTGTTTGCAGGTCTTGGCCCTCCTCCTTCCTGGTCTGATAACCTTGAGCAAGCTGCTTCAGCTCACCAGGCACGAAGGTATTTATCAAGGAGGTTAATCATATCACTTTTATAGAGGGGTAGCAAGAAATAATTCAGACAATAAACATATGCTGGTTTAATACTCAATAAATAATAGTGGTAATAAGGATGGTGATGAGGGTGGACTAATGATGATGATGATGATAAAGAGCAAAATTTAAAGAAATTAAAGAGTAATTAAAATAAAGACATGAAGAAGCAGCTGGGGAGTAAGGCGTGGGGAAGCAGAATATGAGGACTAAAAAGAGAAACATTGAACATGAGAGATGTATTTCTGAATGCCAGGTGGGTCTTACTAAATCTTTGTCCCCCACCTTCTTCAAAGGACACCATCTCTTTCTGGTCAAGGCCTTCACCAGATATATATTTGCCGTTTACCTACTCACTGGTTGGCAGAGGTACCCCTCCTCATTTTTGTGATGTTTGCCCCTTCTTCTTTTCCTTTTATGAGAGACAGAATTGCGTCTTACACTTGCATCTTACACTCTTTTGGCAGCAGAAGCTAAAACGTAATGGAAGACAGAATCTAGGATTATTAGTTATGCAGATTAGATATGGATATATGCTTATCCTACTCTATATATCTTTTTAAGAATACCAAAAGCAAAGATATTATTTCTGTTGCTCTTTCCCTCACCCATTAATAACTCCTGTACATTTTACCTCCAAAACATGCACTAGCTCTATCCACTATTTCTACTACTATCTCATATCATGAAGATTTCTATAATGACTTTTACTTCCATTTTTGCCCCTTCCATCTCCTCCAAAGATAAAATAACCCTCTCCCCATTAAACCTTTCCAATGGCTTTTCCTTGTACTGTGTATACAATTCAACCCCTTTCTCCTTGTTTACAAAGCCCTACATAATTGCTCCCTTGACCTGTCCCATTTCATTCTACTTTTCTCCTCGCAATCTACCCTCGAGCCACACCGAAGATGTTTTTCTCTATGTCTTGAACTTGGCAAGTTTTGTTTTTCCCCTTTAGGGCCTTTCAAATAGCTATTTCAAATAGCCAGATCCCTTGTTGTCATCCTCATTTTAGCCTAAAAGTCACTCCGGGGGGGCGGTGTGGGGTGGGCTTTTGATCAACATTCCATGTAAAAGTCACTCATTCTTTTGGGTCATGGTATACTATTTTGTTTTTTTACATGGACTCTTCTCACTTCTGCTGTGTGTATGTGGAAGTATAGATCTATGTATGTATGTCTCCCTGTCCCTAGAATTTTAGTTCCACAAGACAGAGACCTTGCCCATCTTGCTTGTAAAATCATGTCCTAGTGGCAACAGATGTGTCCAACATATAACATGAACTCAATAAATATTTAGGTTAATGCTGTTGAATTAATGATTTAACCCCTGAATATAGAATCCTTGCCAGTATTTTACTTCTTTACAGGTAATCAGCATTCCACTCAGGACAATAATTTTGAAAACTTTCTCAATCTCCTTAACTTGGTAAGTTAATAATAAGTAAAACTTGCTAAGTTAATAGTCATAAAAACAACATGATATACCATTTATAGAAAAAAAAAATACTTTTTTTACTTTCAATGTACAAAAGTTTCCACCAAGTCACCTCAAAGTATTCATCTACCCTGGGGTGAAGTTGAAATTAGGAGTATTTGAGAAAGAAAAAAATATTACTTATGATTTTCAAAATAGGATTTTGCAGCAAATCAATGTCTTTAAAAGGCAGAGGGATTGTTGAAAGAGGAAGGATTTTTCGGGTCAGGCATGGTGGCTCATGCCTGCAATCCCAGAACTTTGGTAGGCTGGGGTGGGAGGATTACTTGAGGCAGGAGTTCAAGACCAGCCTGGGCAACATACTGAGACCCTATCTCTATTTAAAAAAATAGAAATTAGCTGGACATGATGGCACATGAGTGCCTGTAGTCCTAGCTATGCAGGAGGGTAACTTGAGTCCAGGAGTTTGAGGTTATACTGAGCTATGATTGTGTCATGGCACACCAGTCTGAGTGACAAACATAGCCCTAGTCAAGGAGAAGAAAGACAGAAAAAAAGATATGGGAAGTAGAAAGCTAAAAGCACATTTTCGTCTCTCCTTGGATCTGAACTCCAGGACTGTGGAGGTGTGTGTTACACAAGTCTGAGGAACACTCATAGCAGATGTTCTCCAGAATCATCTTCCCTTTATTGAAGAGATCCACGCACAGGGAGTTTCTGAGGCACTGTAGAAGGGTGGGCTTGGGGCCTCCAACACAGCCAACAGGCCATACCAGCACGGTCAGGCATATGAAATGTCCACATGGCATTAGAAAGCCTGCTTCAGTTTCCTTGTGGCTCAAGTTCTGAGGTGACAGCCAGTAGGTCTACCCTGGGGTCTGTAGACTTGGCAGAGACTCAGAGTCTGCAGTACCAGCCAGGAAGAGCCAAGAGGAGGCTGAATGAGCAAGCAGGACCTGGGCCATAACTCATCTGAGAAAAGTGACTCTGGGGGTATTGGCCAGAGGGGTTAAAAGGTGATGCTAGAACAACGCTCTAAGAAAGACCAGTCTGATGATATTTCAGGGACATCAGCTAATGCACAACAAAAGAGTAGCACAACTAACTGTGTCCTTCCTCCTCCTACCAATAGATAATATAAACATGTTCTCATACTCTAGAAACCATCTTTGCAAGAATCAGGTACAAGAAAAGAGTCTAAAAACCAGTGTAAATACTCCCAAATGACTTGTTAACTTCTATGTGCCTGGTATACATTATTAACTAAAATGGACTTTTAAACTTAATTGGATTTATTTTTTTTGAATATTCATGCTGTGTGGAAAGTGAGGGCTTTGAAGATCACAGTGGTTTTAAATACAATTATGAGTCGACACTTATCTACATACCTGAAAGTAGTGTGAGTTACTTTTGTATAACCTACTCTACAATGTTGAACTGAAACTCCTTCCTTATTCTGATGACTTGGGTACTCTTTGAATGAAAATCACATTCTCTAGAAAATATGAGGCTAATAATGTTAGCACAGAATCTGATTTCTTAGATTCATCACTATCACAATGTGAAAGCATAAATTTAGAGACACATTTAACTATAACTAAATACGTTTAAGAATATATGACTGCGCAACTAAAAGACTATATATTTTAAAAATTTCTAAATAAGTTTTCTGATTACAAAAGATATGAGTATGAGAAAAACTTGGATCCCACAACTGTATGTTGATAGGAATACATACTTTCAAATATATATATATATATATATTTTTTTTTTTTTTTTTTTG
>NW_007252325.1:13785-33802 GCF_000164805.1 Carlito syrichta
CCACTCACCTCAGCCTCCCAAAGGCGCAAGATTACAGGCTGAGCCACCGAGCCCGGCTCAAAAATACTTTTTAATGTGTATATAACATACATTAATATATATAACTTTTAAACATAGCTGTAATGACGGACATAAAATTATTAGAACATTTTTATGTTAGAAATACTTTTGTTGATACATAAAACTGTGTATATTACTTAATCAGTCAAGAAATAGTAACATGTTAACTAGCTTATATGAGAATGAATGTTTAGTATTAATGGATACACCACTACCATCTAGAATCAACTTTAAACAATATGGCCTTTGCTTATTCCTAAAATGTTTTGAAGCATCTGCTTTCAGCTTTCATGTGAAAAGAATATTTGGCCAGGCATGGTGACTCACACCTGTAATCCCAGCACTTTGGGAAGTAGTGGTAAGAGGATTGCCTGAGCCCAGGTGTTCAAGACCAGCTTGGGCAAATTGGCAAGACCTTGTCTCTACAGCAAATAAAAAAATTAGCCTGATGTGATGGTGTATGCCTGTGGTTTCAGCTACTTGAAAGACTGAGGTGGAAGGATTGCCTGAGTCCAGCAGGTCAAGGCTACTGTGGCCATGAGCATACCACTGCACTGCAGCCTGGGCAACAGAGTGAGACTTCAACTCAAAAAAAAAAAAAATAAGGTTTAGCATACTAAATTAGTTATAAATGTGAATCTTTCCAGTATTTCTATAGCTTACTATTACTATTATTATTATTATTATTTTTCAAATTGAGTTTCAACGTCCTGTTAAAGATACTTTATTCTTTGTGGGGTTTTTTTAGGGATGAAGTAGAGGTTTCAGAAATAAGGCTTTCCTATGTTTCCATATTTTAAAGTTAAAAGAAAACAATCTCCAAACAAAGAACAAGTATTTTAATTGCTTTATTGGTGAGGGATTTTTGTGATTCAAAAATCATTCATGCAGCTTTTCAATAAACTGAAGATAGTTTGTCAAACATGCAATAGGCTTGTGGATTAAAAGTTAATCAATTCACTAGCACTAACTCTTGGGGCCCTCATACAAAAATATTTTAAAAGTTATTTTGGATAACTGAATGGATTTAAAAGGGAAGTGAGTTGAGAAATATTCTAGAAGTATTATTTTTCTGTAATAAAAAAATGGTTGTTCTTGAAATTAGTTTTAACTATTAAGAGTAAGACTGAGATACCATGGCTTAAGTTATTTCTTACATAGCAAATTTTTTAGGAAACAGTTTTGAGGTAGGTGGGATAAAGAAGGAATTTTTAGTGGATTTCATTTGATTTATTTTTAAAAGGAAAACATCTTGGAATTATAGATATGCTAATTAAACACCGACTTTAAACTCTAAAAAGTATTAATAAATTATAAAACAGCTTGAAGTAATTTTACAGTATATAATAGATGCCAACAATTCTTCAACGCAATATTATGATTATAATGGTAACATTCTCCCTTTCTGTTCCAGCCACTACGTGGCTTTCATTAAACACTACACAGGTCTCTGACAGAGTTAATTGTCTAAGGCTGTTCAAAAGGCCAAAAATTACTCTCTGGGAATAAAAACATTATGCTGGAAACCAAAGACATAGATAAGAGTCTGGGCTTTAATTTAAAGGGAAGAGATGAGTGCCGGGCAGCAAACAAAGGCAGTCAGTGTTGGTTTGAATAGCTATAACTTTTTCTTTTTTTAATGTGCCATTTTGGATCAGTTTAAATCATTTCAGATATGAACAAGGCATGTGCTCAGCTCATTAACCAGACTTGTTGAATTATGAGACTAGCACCCTAGCCATTCTACAACATTGACTAAATATATGTAGGTGGGAAACACTGGGAAAATGACTATAGCATCGGGTTTCAGAAAGGGCAACTCTATGGGGGAAGGTAGGAGAAAACCACAAGAACTCTGAGTCTGAAATATATAGTAAAACCATTAAACTGGTATTCATGATAATTAAATGTGGGATGGGCTGAAGTTTATTTGTCACTATTAAGAGATAGTTGGTTAGACAACTGTACAAATAAGATCACAGAGTCTTGTTTAATCAAAGACCTACTTTTAAAATATTTTGGTATTTTTTTAAAAACAATTTTTGCTCATCCCAAACCCATGTATTCACTCCTCAAGCATTTATTACAACACCAACTATATGTTGGGTGCTGGTCAGAAATTTTGGGATACAAGACATGAAAGATAATAGATTTAGATTTTAAAGGAGGATGAGTGTACCAGGAAAACCAATGACTACATACAATACAGTGGGATAAGGATGAAAAAGATAGACATGAGTCTAGAAGGAAAGTCCAGACTTTAGAGAGAAGACTGTGAGTGCAGAAAGACTGTGAGAAGAAAGGAGAGAGAAGGTGATCTTGGAAGGAATTTTAAAGGTTGAGTGAAAGTCAGATGGATTTGGGTCAAAGAGTAGGAAGAATGTTTGTAAAGGGAATGAAGCATGGGAGAACTTGGCCTGTTTGGGGGAACAGTAGGTAATAAGGATGAGGACTAGGGTATTGTAGTACCAAGGAACAATATGAAAAAACATGCAATTGAAGAGCTTTCGGTTTCTTGCTTTGTAGCTCAAATTTTATCCTAAAGGCTGTGAGAAGCCACTGGCAGATTTTCAGCAGGGTTATGCTATTGTCAGAGTTGAAGTCTGACCAGAGCAGGGAGAAAAGATTAAAAACAGTTATGGGAGAGGAAGGGACACCAATTCAGACACTGCTGCAGTAATCCAGATGAAAATGATGAGGTATCGGATCCATCTGCTCAACTTGTTCCCATTCACATCTCCACTCAGGCTTGTATTTTGGATTTTCTACTCAACATTACTATGAGTACACGAAAGCTAATTTTTCCTGCCTTTTCAGAGAGTTGCTATGCTAATAATAATGACATTAAATTATGTGAAGAAGACCTCCTATTAATGTACCTATGTTGTCTGAAAGAAGTAACTATTTTAAATTGGCATACCATGTTAACTAGTCCTCTCTTATGCAGAATTATCAGAAAGAAAGGCATATAGAGCAGGTCACTTGTGACTGGGAGAATAGAGGAGATATATAGTGCATGGTACATTAGCTCTCTTTTCTTTAATGGAATGTCATACTGAGGGTCCTGGAATGCATTAGAACTGAGGAGTAGGATGCTAAATGGAAATGGAGAAAGAAAGCACAGAAACAGAACCACTAGAAAAATTCTCCCTTCACAGTGTTTTCAAAGGAAAACCAAAATTAACAGCTGGTTAGATCTGTAAAGGTCACAGATAAAGTGTCACCGGAGGGACAAGAGGCATATAGAGTATGTCTAGGAAGGTTTTATGGGTGAGTTCGCTTGAGTAGAGTTCTAAAGTATGAAAAGTAATGCGATGTGTTTATGGGGTCATGTGTGTGTGACAAGAGTGAAGAAAAAAAATCATTGCTATCTGTCAGGTTTTTTGTGTTTTTTATTGTAATTGACGTTAACTATATAGATTAACATATGGTAGTGCAAAGAAAATTAGAGAAATGACATTCCATGTGAATAATTCAAGCTTAAATACCATTTTTACTAAAACATCTGAAATATCTTGATAATTGAGACAAAACTGTCAATTTTGTATTTTATTGATTTTTGTGTGTGCTGTGGATAACTGCCTGAGTTACGTGTGTGTGTTTAATAAACACCAACCAAAAAAAACCTGTCACTGATTTCACATAGTTCAGAAAATTCAGAAACTGCCCAAGTCAGGCAGTTAAACACAGGATGTTTGACTGCATCACCTTAGTGATGAGGCTACATAATCCAGGATCTCGGACAACGTTTGCTTCCCTGGGTGATTCCAACAGGCTTGGACTTGCTTAGTATTTTCCAGGGAGCTCACCACTCAGACACAGAACGGCTGTGTACAGGCATGCAGGTGCCACAGAAAACCATTGCTTGCTTTAGGTACAGCAGGAACCTGGGTCAAGGAAGAAGAGGATCATACCTTCTAAGAGTATGGTCTTCAGAAAGCTGAGAAACCGTGGCCATTCTGTTTTCTTAAACATCAAGGCCAAGCTTTGCTGAGAGCGGAGATGTTTAATATTCAGTTGCCCAGACTGAAGTCTATCTCTTGTAATTATATTATCTGTACTTAAATCCTTTGCAATTTCAAACAGAAAAGATCTAACTTCCTTTACCTGTCAGTTCCATAGACTCTCTTTATTTCTTGTTTGTGGGATGTTGCAGTATTGTGGCGAAGTGTTTAAATATTACCTATGATTTGTCAAATAGATTACTTGGTTGTTTGGTTTGAGGAGTCTTTGCAAATGAAAGGTGCTACAGGGTGAAACATTTTTATATATTTTAATATAGCACTTATTTAAGGTAACTTTAAATTGAGAAATTAGACATTCTATAACCAAGGCTTTCTTTTCTTATCCACAGATTTATCTAAATACTTCAAGCAAGTATTTTTAAAAATGTTTTATAAATAGAACTTTTAAATGGAATAAGACTTTTAGGGGTGCCCCTAATTTGTTGAATTCCTGAGATAAATCATTTTACAAGCTCAGTGGTTGTCATCTAATTTATCTGTTTTCAAAGTTTCGATTTTGTACATGAATATATACATATACATATACATATACATATACATATACATATACATATACATATCCCTGTGACACAGAAGTTGTAAAGAAACTTACATGTTCTCCATAGAACTTTTTATTGGTCTTTACTTAGCCGAATTTTCAGGAAAGGAAAAGCAAAGCAAAGCAAAATATGAGGCTCAGCATTAAATTCATGAATTGAGAGATATGAAATATACTAATTGAAACATTAAGAACCTCAAAACCAAAATTCTTTCCTTAGCAGTGGACATTTGGCTACCAACTAGAGATATACTATGACTTCTTAATGTTTTAGTTTCATGTTAAATGAGAATTCGGTGCCCAGGCGCCAAATGGTGAAAGGGATTTTGTCTACGGAAATGATTTTAGGAACCTGTTCATGCTATTAATTACCAAATCTTTCTTTCTAAGTTACTGCATTGTTTTTACATTTACTATACATTTTTATTTGGTGGCAAAATTTGGACATCTTGTATCATCAGCTTATGCACTGAGTTGGTCTGGCTATTAAGTTATAAGGTTTTGGAAGAAATATTGGGAGGAAAGGAAGAAAGAATGTCTCTCCTGAAATCTCTAAAAAAGCCAGACATAGGCCTCTAGTTCTAGCTACTCAGGAGGCTGAGGCAGGATAGTTTCTTGAAGTCCCACTCTAGCCTGGGTAATATAGAGAGACCCTGTCTCTAAAAAAAAAAAAAATAAAGTTTAAAAGAGAAATTCCCACCTTCTATCCTTGGCAATACTCAACATTGGGTGTGAATTCGGTGACTGCAGGACTTTAAAAAAAAAGGTATGACTCTTTGGGCCAGTGTGCATGCTTCAAGTCATGCATGTCATTTCTGATGCCTGGCTCCAAACTCATGTATTTTGCTTCCATACAGTAGTCAGTAGAGAGGACTGGCCAGGGTAGGCTGATAGCGTGAAAAATTGTGAAGGAGACTCTGCCCCTTTCTCTTAGCCTTGAAATCTTCTTTTATTTTTATAACTTCCAGTCAAGTAGTCGATTTTAGAGGATAAAGATTTTTGCTCTAAGTTTGATCAGGGAAAATGTATCATTTGAAAAACTCTGCATGTCAACATGAATAAATCTCGACAACATAAATTTTTAATGTAAAAAAGCAAGTTGAAAATAATTCATGTATTATGATTCAGTTTATGTACATTTTAAAATACTTTATATGTTTATGGCTACATATACACATGGGAAAATACATTTACACTCACAAGAAGGACGAACACCAACACCAGGTAAGTGGTTATTTGTGGAGGAGAAGAAAGAAGAAAGGAACAGGGATTGGTTAGGCTGAGCTGTGGCTGTACTTTTTTTCCTTCAAAAAATGAGATAATCTATCTAAAGCAAACCTGGCAAATGTTAGTACTTTTAAAATCCAGGTTTGTGCTATTTTCAGCTCTTTTCTGTACTTTTGAGATATTTAATAATTTGATATTTACATTTATGTATCAAATTATTAGATGCACCCCATAAATATGTAAAATTATGTTTCAATAAAAAATTTAAAAATTGACACAAATGTTTAGAAAAGTTTCTGAGGCTGCTGAAATAGTTTGAAAATATACTGTGTGCTAGATATTGAGAAAACAAATATTAGGGTTATGAAGACACTACCTGAAGGATCTCATTGTCAAGAGGAAAGAAGAACAAAGAACAACAAATATTCTCAATAAAATGTGGTAATCACAATCTTGCTATATGTAATGGTTTCTAGATAGAATGATTGACTCCAGGATAATTCTTTTCTAGAAAACTTGAGAAAACCTTGGTCAGACTAATGGCAAAAAATCATCATACTTATGTAATTAAAATTTTTCTTTTATACTTAATATTTCAAACTAATTGCAAACAAAATATTGTTAAGGAGACATCCTCAAAATACAACTGGTAAATGCTGTCATGTAATATATTTAAATATATTATGTACTTTAGCAGATGTTTCTGTAGATTTCCTTCCAAGTCTGTCTTTATGTTTCCTTTGTTTTTTCATGGAAACTTTGTCTTCCCGGCTAAATAATCAACTCTTTACAGAGAGGGCTGTCTGGTTTTCATTTATGTATCACTTGCTTTCTGAAGTTTTTAGTATAGTCCTAATAAATGGTAATGATGGTTCAATTTGTATTGAATATCTACTATATGTTATAGGTGCATAGTAAAGAGATATTTAATCCCAAACAATATTTGGGGCCACAGGCACCAGGGGAGACACCTGGAGTTAAGATCTTCATTGCCAGAAATATGCAGATACAGTATATGAAGAATACAATGCCACATATGAAAATGATACAGATGACTTCTGTCACTTCAGGCAAAAGAAACATTACAGTTAATTACCAGGAAGGTTGGCAAGACATTTCAAATAAGAACAATGAGCTATTGGCTTTCCTTCTTGACAGAATCTTGATGGAAAACACTAAAGTATTTTTTCCAGCCAACTTCCATCCAAAGACAAACCACCACAAATTTAGCATTTCTCTGTTGGGGTAGATACAAAAATAGGAAAAAAAGATAATTTATTCTATTAATAGCTACACTTGATGGCTAACAGATTTTCACTAGTAAGTGTTAAAAATAGAACAGTAAATACTTGACATCTCAGTTTTAATTAAAATGAGCATGATGTGATACTGGGATGACAGGGATAAGAGAGACAGATCCCCGATAAGTAAGTAAAGAAGCAACAGGTACAACATATGAGTCCCAGTAGTAAATATACATTACACCTGTTGGCTTAATAGAAATCCCTCCCTGGGCCCCTTATTGTATTTATATGTTATTTGCATAGTTTAGTCCCCTTAGCCACCAACTACCTGAGGTTACAAGAGTTTTACTTTAACTCAAATGTTGTTTGTGGAAAAGAAGAGTTTTATCAGTGTCCAGAAAACAACATTGATAACAATGAAAGGGACAAAAATATCAATCAAACCCAGAAGCATTTAAAGCAATCATGGTTGCTAGGGAGATAGAAAACAAAGTCCACACAATCTAAGGGACAGTTTCAGATAGCAACAGGAAAATCTGATAATGTGCATGGTAACGAAGGTGGCATTTTTCACTATAACAGCGAGGATAGATGCCTAGACACCCAGCGTAGCCTCAGGAGTCACCCACCCTCCACCCCCCACCCCACTGTCTCTTTTTTCTAACCCAGCTGGCTTCCTTTTTTGCTTTCACTTCTTATCTCAGGCCCATCTTCCTTCCTTGTTTCCATATTCCATACTCCTTGTCAGTAGTAATAATAGTATGAATAGCGACAAACATTTGTGGACCTTATTGAGTTCTTAATATATTTTGGCACTGTCCGAAACACTTTTTCCAAGTTTTAACTCTTTTGGGTCTCATTAACAAGTTAAAGTTGATATAATTGTCATTCCCATTTCATAGATGAGGAAATCAAGGCACAGCTAGCATTTGGCTGGGTCTGGATTCAAATATAAGTAATTCACAATCTTTGCCAGTAAACTCTGTTGACCTTCATGTGAACCTGTGCGCTAAGAGAATTGCTTGGGATAAAGAAGCAGATGGAAGAAATACAATGACTTTCAATGTGCCAAAAGTATCTTGATGCAAATTAAATGCTGTTTAATGATAAATATCGTGGTTATGATGAGATCTTTTTGGAGATCATAAGAGCTGATTATTTTGTATGTGTTTAGATAATGATGTTTTATTTAAACCCATTCAGCAACCATTTGAACATCTACCATATGTGCTAAGAAATTAAAAAAAAAAATTCCAACAAGATGTCTTTCCTCAGCTACCCTACTAGCTTTTAGTCTAGTAGATGAAGCCAGTCATACAGACAAATACATGCAAAGGTGAAAGATGCTATGAGTGTACATCAAGACACACAAGCAATTATTACCAGATTTATCAGAGTAAAGAATTGAGATGGTTTCACAGAGGCTTATACTCAGAATATATGCTCAGGCCATTGTCTTGTGCAAATCAAATTAATCTAGTTAAAATTTTCTAATTATATATATCTTCTAATGTATGAAGAAACAGATTTCACAGGAACTTGGGGCCAAGCTTACCTTTCCCCAAGATACCTTGTTTTCATTCAAATTACAGTTACCAGGATTTTGTAGTAGTGAAGATTCTAGCTGGTTCCAATTGTTTTCCCAATGGGTGTTTTGACACTCCACAAATATATTTGCATAATTGACTATGATAGTTCTAGTGTGATGTTGACATGTCTTGTGATTCTCAAGGTCTGAGAGAAGCTTGTGACAATCCTGAATCAACATTTTGTTCTCAGTTATTATCCAATAATGCACATTATCCCGTGGAGGGGTTTGTGGGGATGGATAGATGAGGATGTCTATATTTTGAATGACTGATTAGGGAAGGTCTGAGGTGCCCTCTACAATATCAAGCCTTAAAACCTTTCAGATGTGATTAGCAAGCTGGAGCTGAATCGACATAAGAGCATTCTATGGTAACTAGCTACATCTGTTGGGCTCCAAGTTGCAGGCTGCTGTGGGGCTAGAAACATCCACATTGAAGCATCCAGCCGTGTGGCAGAAGTAAGCAGGGAGTAAGCAGAAGCCTGGGAGAAAAGTATAATTAAGGCAATTTCATCAGAAGTAAGTGGCACCATCTTATGGGAGAAGAAATGATTCATTCTTTCAGAGGAAGGAGATGAGCTGGAGAATCTGCAGAAAGTATACGTCACTTCAGTAAAATTGCAGTGCAATGCATGTTTGGGCACAGAATTTTGGGTGGTGTTGGTGAAAGTGCTTCTTCTGCAATGTAGCACAGTACCTGAGCTCCAGGAAAGGGGGACTAATGCAGTAAAAGATAGCTCCCATAGATAAATGATCTAGCAGGGAGGGTAAGTATTAGTGAGATAGGGAAGCAGGCAAGGATTAGAGTAAGGCAAGTGAGGGCAACTTGTGCAAGTGCTAATTGTCTTTGTCTAAAGTTGTGATCTTGAATTTTTTTGCATGGATGTTGATTTTTTAAAATGTAGTATTAAATATTATTTACCTTGATGACTGTGTTTTCTGACACCCTTTACATTTTACATCCGAGGAGAGTACCCCCGTAGTGCTGGCCCTGCATGACTGCAATTGAAGTGAGATGTTTCAACACTTACTACAGATCAGTGAATAGAACCATTACATGTTATTATCAGTGTGATCTCACAGGACCTCTGATGTTACCTTAGCACAGAAGCGGACCAGGTGACCTCAAGACCATCTTCAACCTGTAGATACATTTTATTTGTCATTAATATCGCTTACTTTTGAAAACTAATGAGTTGACCCACTTGAAAGTTGGAAAATTTATTTCAAACAATTTGGATATCAGGCTTTTTTTAAAGAGTTGGAAGGTCTAACACACTGGATCTATGTTCTTTCATGGCAGTAATCAACAAAAGCTGACAAGAACATTTTTGCCAGTTCTCTGGGCCCCCGCTTTATGTGGCTATGTTACCTGCCTAGTGCTGTAGACATTGAGATTGAGTCTTGCTTAACTGCAGGGTTCTTTTAATGACATCAAAGATGGACTTTCATTCATTTAATGAATAATTATTTTTGCGCCGACTATGTATACAATGTTATGATAAGAAACAGGGTGACAAAGTCCCTTTCCTCTTGGAATTTGTTTTGACAAATTCCAGACAATGTTATGAGTTGATTTGTGACACCTCCCAACAATAAATAAAAAAGATATGTTTAAGTCCTAATCAGAATGTGACCTTATTGGGAAATAGGGTCTTTATAGGGGTAATGAAGTTAAAATGAGGTCATTAGGATGGTCCTAATGTAATATGACTGGTGTCCTTAAACAAAGGGGAAATTTGGACACAGAGACAGACACACACATAGAGAAGGCAGCCATGGGACAGAAGTGATGGATCTACAAGCCAAGGAATGCCAAGGATTGCTGACACATACCAGAGACTAAAAGAGGCAAGGAAGCATTCTTCTCTAGATCTGTCAGAAAGAGCATGAGCCTGCTGACACCTGGATTTTCATCTTCCAGCCTCCAGAGCTGACACCATAAATTTCCATTTTTATTAGTCGCCCAAGTTTTTGGTACTTTTTTGTTATTGCAGCCCTAGAAAATTAATACAGGCAGTTATTAATGGCTAATAATGGCTCAAGCAAGTAATTAATAATAATTGTGAAAGAGTAATGAAGGGAGAGTAAAGAGTGCTGGGAGAACGTGTGTTAGGATGGGTGGACTGACCTCATTTGAAGGTTGGGGGGCTTTCTGAGGAAGATGTGTTTTAGCTGACATCTGATGATAAATGGAAGTGACTTTCTAGTGATGGAGGAGACAACTACCTAGGCTGAAAGGACTGGTATATGTGAGGGCTTTAAGAAAAAAGGAGTAAGCTATATTACAGAAACTGGGATTCAGCTAATGACTGAACACAGAAGAGAAACTGTGGAGTCTAGTGAGGTGGGCCATATACAGGAGGGTGTATGGACTTACTAGCTATCTTATTTGGGGAGGGGAAGTTCCTTAACTTCTCTGAAGGTAATAACAGTGTTTACCTCATATGGATCGTGGGAGGATTAAATACGATAGTGAGTGAAGTTCCAGGACATGGTAAGCCCTTGATAAATACTACCTAATATTGACTCCTGCTCTTGTTGTTATCATTATTGTTGATAGGATAAAGATATTCAGGACTCTGAGATGTTCTTGGCATCATCTTGAAGGCAATGTGAAACTAGTACCTGGTTTTAATCAGGGCTTCAACAAAACCAGGTATCATTAGTAAAAGTTCCTGGTAGCTGCAGTGTGGAAAATGGACTGAAGATCAGTGGAGAAAAGGCTATGGATAAAAGATCCTGGGGTGAGATGACTGGCAGTAGTGGTGGCAGTCTTGCCTTGATCACTTTGTGGAATTTGGGTAGATCACATGACCATCTTAACAAATTTTGAAATTTCACAAAAAGCCACTATCTTCTGTGTCCTAGGGATTTCTTCCAGAACAATTATGTCCTGGGATGATGCATGGATTTTCAATCTCAATTCTTCCATAAATTTAGCAAGTGAGCAAGCCTCATATGGACTCATTTAATCACAGATGCAAAAAGATATAAGGGAAAACTAGATTCTATGTATAAGATGAAGTCAACATCTTTGGCTATTGAATACATTAAGAAATGTCTTTTGGAGATTCCAAATACTCATATTCTCTATTTGCTTCTTTATTGCATTTATGCCTTGTGAATTCATTTTAGAAGGGAAATTGAATGTATTTTCTCTTTACAAAGCCACATTCAGCGTTATTAGAATTTGTGATCTCAGAAGAAGGCAAAATACTGGTCTGGCAAATGTTCAGGACAAATATAAGTTTTAAATAAAGTACTGGATGTGCTAAAAATTCATTAGATAATTAAGACCATCAAGAAATACTGAAAATGCTCTAGTTCATTCTGGATTTATGGCTGATTTATTTTAAAAAGCACCACATTTGATGTAATTAGTTTGCCTAGTGTTAGCAGATTTAAAAAAATTATCTAATGAATTCATTGTCAATGGAGAATTTGCCTGTGATGCTGGAGGTAGAAAATGTTGAAATCCAAATATGCTAAGTATTCATTTCCTAGTGATAGTTTATTATGACACTCAACTTTGATAGGAGAAAGGAAATCCCAGAGCAGAATTTCCTTTCTGAAACCCAGGTAAATTCTAATGCTTTATAAAAGCATTCTTTTATAACAGAGTGCCATTTGATAAAGATTTATTTCCTTTACCATGCCTTCCAATACCATATTTCTGTTGGGCAAAGTTAAGTGTGAATATCAGCTTATTTAAAATGATTGATATACATGGAATGTACACTGATTAAAGCACTGGTCTTTATATGCAAATGACCAGCTAATTTTAATACAGTTTATAATTTTTTTTTTTGAGTTGGAGTCTCACTCTGTCGCCCAGACTGGAGTGCAGTGGCCGCTTCTGGCCACCGCAGCCTCGACCTGCTGGGCTCCGGTGATCCTTCCGTCTCAGCCCTTCTAGTAACCAGAATTACAGGTACACGCTACCACCCCCAGCTAATTTTTTGATTTTATTGTAGAGATGAGGTCTCACCTGCCCAGGCGGGTCTCGAACCCATGGTCTCGGGCAATCCACTCACCTCAGCCTCCCCACAGGTGCGGGATTACAGGCTGAGCCACCGAGCCCGGCCAGTTTATAATTTTTTATGGTAAAACAATATTAAAAAATTTCCACAGTGGGGTACTTTAATTTGAAACACTCTCAGTAACCCAGTGGTGTTTACTGAATAGATATGGATGTAGTTTCACTAGTGTTATTCTTTCCTTAGTATGCTAACTTCATACTGACAAGGACTTGTATCTTCTTTACTGTATATCCCTAAATGCTGGAAAAATGGTCCTGCTTCACAGTAAGTACTTAATAAATACCAGTTGAATCAATGAATGAATATATAAATATGGATGAATGAATGAATGAATATTGTATCATAAATGGCATAAAATATGTAGCGGTACTCCAAATGGAAAAAATACTTTTGAACTTTATACCTCTGAGCTTGAGAGTGGATATTGACATGTGTTTGTGTCTGCCATAATTTGTCAACCATGTTGGCAGAGGACCTGATTTGCCATCTAGCCCAGTTTCTCACCACTGCCAAAACTGCCTCTGTGACTCTGAGCTATCAGAGCAGTGTGAACCCGAGTCCTTCTCCTCATTCAATGGTTCACAAAGTGTGATCCCTGAACTAGCAGCTCCCTGAACTAGCAACAAGAAGAACTTGTTATTCATGACAATTCTCAGACCATATCTCAGACATAATGCATCACAAACTCTAGGTGTGGGCCAGTAATTTGTGCTCTAACAAGCCCTCCAGATGATGCTGATGCACATTCGATTTTGAGAACCACTGATGTAGACAATAATTATATGGGCACTACTAACATCTACCTCTTTACTCTCTGTTCCATTTTTCCAGTGAGGTCCAACTACCTTCTAATTGACACATTATAGTTTTCAGGATATGAATTATTCAAAAATGAATAAATTTTGGCCTTTGAAAATTGTCTTCTTAGAATAATTTGTGTAGCTCAGGTCTGACTGACACTTTACAGGCTAGCTTGGAATTTGACTCTTAGAGGTTATGTTATTTATCTATTGCTGCATTGCAAATTACTCCCAAACTTCATAATTTTTGAGGCTCAGGAATCTGGAAGCAGTTCACTTGAGTGGTTCTGGATAGAGTCTTTCAAGAAGCTGCAGGCAAGGTGTTGTCTGGGGCTAGTCATCTTACGACTTGACTGGGGATGGATCTGCTTTTCATCTCATTTACATAGCTGTTGGAAGACCTTTGGAGATCCACTTCAGGCTTACTCATGTAGAACTCTGTATAGGATTGACTTATGACAGAAAAGCTGGCTTCTTCCAAAGGGAGAGCACTGAGGAAGCTAGGGAAAGCCCACAAGAGTAACCACTGATCTTTTTACAATCTAATCTTGGAAGGGACAGCCCATCATTTATGCTACATTCTCGTTATTAGAAGTGTGTCAATAAATTCAGTTGACACTCAAGGAGAGGGGGCAAAACAAGTGCATGAATACTAGGAAGGAGGCAGGAACCATCATTGGGATTCAATTTAAAGACCCCCTACAGAGCTAAATTATTTCTCACTTCCTCCTATGTCTTGTACTGCAATTTTTCTATTAAGCTTCTTGCTTTCAAGTGTCAGAAATTTCAACACAAACTGGCTTATGCAAAAAAAAAAAAAAGTGTGTGGTTTAAAGGGGGGTTTGACATGGGGTACTGAGCAAACATTGTCACCTGGACCTGGTCATCTTGGTTCTGTTTGCTGTGTATTGGTTTCATTCTTAGGTAGCTTCTCCTCTCCTCTTAGCATATGAGGAGTTTGGATGTTTGTCCCCTTCCAAATCTAGTGTTGAAATGTGATCCCCAAGGTTGGAGGTGGGGTCTAGTGGGAGGTACTTGAGTCACAGGAGCGAATCCCTCATGGATGGGTTTGTGGCATTCTCAGAGTAATAAGTGAATTCTCACTCATTAGTTCATAAAAAAGCTGGTTGTTTCAAGAGGCTGGCACCTATCGCTTCCTCTTTCACCATGTGACATGCTGAGTCCCTTCCCCTTCTACCATGATTGTAAGCTTTCTTAGGCCTCACCAGAAGCAGATGCCAGCACTGTGCTTCTTGTTTAGTCTGCAGAACAGTGAGTCAAAATGCAATAAATCTCTCTCTTTCTCTCTTTTTAAAAAAATAAATTATACAGTCTCAGGAATTTCTTTATAGCAATGCAAAACAGACTAACACAGTATAGTACTTTCCGAGCTTTCAGACTCAAGGTCAGTGGTGTAGAGTGAAAGTCTTTTTTCCTAGAAATCCTGGCACAAATGATTTTGTCTGAGTGGGTCATAGGCCCATGCCTGCACTAGTTGAAAAGCTGAGGAATCATGACCATGTTGGCTGAGACTCAGGACACACACTCCATTCACAATCAGAGATGAGTCCCACAAGGAGCATAACAGCTGTTAGAAAAGAGTAAGCTTCCTGGGAGGAACCATGTTAACGAGGCATTTTATCCAATTACTGCCTATACTGTTGTCTCTTCCTGAGTTTGCAGTCAAATGGAACTTCTAGGAAAATGCCCAACCTCTCTGTCACCACCCACTGCCTGCATCCAATGGGTCACAGAGCCCTGTTGACCAATTGCACCTCTTCTCTTCTCCTTCCACTCATAGTCATGTCACCATGGACCTGTGATAAGGCAATAGTATCCAAATTTGCTTGTCTACATGTCTACATTCTTTGAACACCTTCTCTCTGTTCTTCACATAGCAACTAGAGGAATCTGAAAAAAATGCATCTTATGAGATTTCTTCTGTGATAAAAATTCATCCGTCTCATTAATTAAAATTCAGGTACTGCTTAACCTTGTCTCTACCATTTCTCCAGCTTGATCACTATCCACCACCAATCCTCACTCTCTTAGCTCTCCAGACTGAATTCTCCCAGCTTCTTCCTACCATGGTCTTCTTACAAACCCTTATCTCTGTTGGGGAAGCCCTTTCCTTATATCATGCTTCTCCCTGTCACCCTTGCTCATCTTTAAAGGGCCTGACTTTAATATCACTTCTTCAGACAGACCTTCCCTGACCTTCCAGAAATCAATACTCTAGCAGTACCTTGTACCTTCTTATGACTTGTCAGAATTTTAATTTTACATTTGTTTGACATCTATTCTCACTTGACCATAATCTTTCTGAAGGTACTGACCTTGCTACATCCACAGATCTTTTAGACACCTACTAGGCCCTTAGTAAATATCTATTGAAGGTGATTTATTCTTCCCCATCTCATAGTTGTATAATTATGATACCTAGAAGATGAAATAAATAACAAAATTCATTATAGAGTTGGAATATGCTTGTGCTCCTGCTTGATCAGAAGTCACTTGGTTAACAGGGTTAAGTCAAGCACAGGGGAGAATAAAATTCTTTTGATAACCTACAATATTGAACACACATATATGCTGTCTCACCTTGATTCTTATAACAATCTCTTGTGAATTCATTGTGTTATCCATATTTGAGATTAGAAAATTTATGGTCAGGAAGATAAAGTGACTTATTCAAACTCACGTGGCTCAGAAATGGTAGCGGCAGAATACCCACAGAAGTGACTGTGACTCCAAAGTCTCAAGATGTGATTAGAATTATGGCAAAAGACAGTGGCACGCTCATTTTTTAATTTTTATTTTCACTGTGACATTTTGAATAGGCCAAGGTCAAAAAAAGCAAAATAAACATAAAAGTGAAGTCCTGTAGATTTCATACTGCTAGTTGGAGCAGAACAACAGATCTGAAAGCACCAGAATGGGGACAGGTATATAATTTTGGAGAGCTAAATCTTTTTATTAGATATTTCAGGTTTTCTTATCTATTTAAATAGCGTTAAGAGGTGTTGAGTAATCCTGCAGCATGAAAGAAATAGAATCCACCTTGCTTTTTTATTACACTTTGATGAGATTTATATGAGAGTGATGCAGGCATAAAATTAAACAGGATAAAACATCCCATTTCTTTGTTTCTCCAGTTGCAATGAGATACGAACTAGTCTACTTCCTTTTTTCGCTCTTACTTCAAATACCTTGAGTAAGTATAGGTTTGGCAGGAAAATGCTCTTAAAGGGGCAGGAGTGTTTAAAGAAGGAACTGGAGGGGGACTGCAATGGAAAGCAGGACTGGAGTCAATCTGGGTACCACTTGGCTTCTTGGTTCTTTGAAATGATTTTGTGAAGCTGAACCTTTGGTTTGTGTGAGTGATTCCTGTTAATGTTATAGTTTGAGGGTTTTTTCATTTCTCTTTATCTTATTTTAACCTCTCTGTAAGGTATATCACCTCTCCCCCATCTTTCAAGCATCCTACACTTATGTGATGCCTTATGTGAGAATAATACAAGGGGGAACATGGAGGATAATTGCTATATATGAATTAATAGGGAAAGGAGAGAAAATGGTAAGGCAGCATGTGGGATGGGTGGTGAAAACTGTCCCATGAGTCTGGAAAAAGGGAAGCACTGCACAAGTGTATAGAAAAACATGCAGGCATATTTAAACTGTTAATCCTCTAGCTGAATAAACATCAGCCAGTTTGACAGAGGATCAGTGCTAGGGATGTGGTTAAATTTGCAGAAAATTCAGAGGAGGGAATATAATCACCAAGTTGTTGAACAAAATGGAAAAAGAGAAAAGAATACTAAAAAAAATTTGGAATTATTTTATCTTGAGAACAAAAAAAAACCTGTGTGACAGGTAGAAGGTAGTGAATTCATCTCATTTTCTATATATGTAGGGTACCTTCTTTCCAAATGTCTGGAGGGAGACCAGGTGATTGATGACATCAGGTATTTGAAAGTCATAATGCTTTCACTCAGATGTTTTTCAGACACCTGATTAGTACCAGTCACTAGTTATTGCAGTGAACAGACATAGTTTATGCCCTCATTGAACTTACAATTTAGCTTAAAGAAGCACAACATAATGTGACAAGTGCAAAGATAGAAGATGGACAAGTTGACCTGGGAAGCAAAAGATAAAACATCTATCTGGCCGTGATTCCAGGGAAACTTCTGAACAGCACGCAGATCTGAAGGATAGTACCTATGATAGTTTTTTTTTTTTTTGAGTTGGAGTCTCACTCTGTCGCCCAGACTGGAGTGCAGTAGCTGCTCCTGGCCACCGCAGCCTCGACCTGCTGGGCTCCAGCGATCCTTCCGCCTCAGCCTTCCAAGTAGCTATAACTACAGGCACGCGCTACCACGCCCGGCTAATTTTTTTGATTTATTGTAGAGATGAGGTCTCGCCAAGTTCCCCAGGTGGGTCTTGAACCCTCGGGCTCAGGCAATCCACTCACCTTAGCCTCCCAAAGGTGCGGGATTACAGGCTGAGCCACCAAGCCCGGCTTATGATAGTTTTATGTATCAACTTGTCTAGGCTATAGTACCCATATATTTAATCAAACTCTAATCTAGAATCTAAATGTGGGTGTATATTATATATGTATAATATATATGTATATTGTAGATGTGACTAACATCTACAGTTAGTTGACTTTAAAGAAATATTATACACATGTGTATATATGTGTGTGTGTGTGTGTGTGGGTAAAAGGAATTGGCTCACACAATGCTAGAGGCTGGCAGGTCCCTCTTAAACAAAATATTTAATCTGTTTCTCTAGAGAACCTTACTCATACAATGCCTTGGTCAAGTTGGAAGAAGACCAAGGGAAGATGACAGTATCCAGGAAGGCCTGGAGTGAAAAAGAGAACTCAGATCAGGACAACGCATTGTCGGTGACCTAGAGATTTTGGAAGAGTGTTAATTCTGGTTGTGAGAGGATCAGATTCCCATTTTAGAAAGGACATCCGATTATGTTACTTTTGAAAGCAGAAGTTGAGAAAAACGTGTTTAAATTCCATCAGGAAGAGCATTAGGAAGTTTTTTTTTTTTTTAATAGAAGAAAGAGGTGTCGAATCTATTCTGGAATCTTAAAAAAAAATGTTTGGCATTTTAATCATTGACGGTCACAGTCTTGCAAAGGTTTTACAATTTTTTTTTTCTCTGCAATCACATCAACAGCTTTCACTAGGAAGTTCTTGTAACTGGGAAAATTCTCCAATCTGGTCAAGCAGCAGTGATGGAGGATAGACTATCGCACACAGCGGTGGGGGTAGAGGTCAGCAGAGAATTCCCGCGGAGAAAGTGGCAAGGAAGAGAGAGTTTACCAACAGATTGAAGTTCTGCTGCATCACGTGTGTTGTGAGAGGATTCTCCTATTACAAGGCCACATCTAATCTCGCTTTCTTCCCCTCTTGGGCGTGTTCCGTTACCGCACCCCAGTCGCCAGGAGTTCAGCTGTCCTGAAGCCCAGGTCTTGAGTCTGGGCAGGGTCTGGTACCTGCCAAATTAGGATCTTGACGGACAGTGAGGGGAAGGGGGACCGCCTTCCCCTCCCCTAGAGGGAGTTCGGGCTGGGGTCGTAGGTCTCCCACCCGGCTGCTCCCACCCGCCACACTCAGCATCCACCGTCCCCAGCAAAGGGATCTTGCTCTGGGATAACCTAACCGATTTTCTTCCATTCCCTCTGCACCCCAAGATGTCTTCACCCTGGCTCTGGGTGCCTTCTCCATCCTTTGGTCCGGGACATTCTGTTGATCAGAGTTCTCTGTCCAAGTCCAGCACCCCGGGAGGTGAAGTCGGGATTTCTGGTGGCTCTTGAACCCTTCCCCAGATGTAGACTGGAAGAAGCCAGTGTGCTTAAGACCGCCCCAACTCCAGGGGTCTCAGGGCGCCAATGGGGGCTTTTCCCAGCACAAGGAGAAGGATGCCCACGTGCAGGGGTCCAGGGACCCGCGCCCCAGGGATTGGTCCCACACCCCGCCCCCGGCCTGGAAGGAAGTGGCATGGAGCCCTGTGTGATGTGTATGCCAGATACTGGGGGGGGGGGGGGGGGGGGCGCGGTTAGTGGAAGGGGCAGAGAGGTAGCAGGTGAGCCGAGGGACTGTTCTCCCCCTCCGAGGGGAGGCAGGCTGAAGGAGACTTCTGGAAGGTCGCACCTTGCAGGGGCGACGCGGGCGAGGGTCGGGCTAGGAGGGGGTGCGGAGAGGCGAGCCCAGGCGGCGAGACAGCAAGGAGAGGAGGTGACGAGGAGGAGGGAGTTCCGAAAGGAGGGAAAGAAGCCGGCGAGAGGCGAGAGGAGCGAGACGCGAAGGGCGAGCGGCGGAGAGCGGCGGCGCGGCGGCCGCGGACAGAGCCGCACGCCCCCCGGGGGGCACCGAGGGCTCTGCGGGAGGAGACGCACAAAGACATGCGAAGAGGGGCTGAGCGAGGCTCGCGCACAAAGACGCCGGGGCGCCCGGCGGCTCCGGCT
>NW_007252325.1:33863-96834 GCF_000164805.1 Carlito syrichta
GCGATTTCGTTTCTTCTCACGCTCCCCCCCCCACCCCCTCCCGCGTCCAGCCCCGCTCTCCCCACCTTGTAAAACAAAGCCGGGGAAAATGCCTGCCCGTGCAGCTCGGAGCGCGCAGCCCGTCTCTGAATAAGAAGTGAGTACAATGGCGTGTTTGTAAAAAAAGCTTCAAGTCCGTCTTAAAAAAAAAAAAAAAAGAAAAAAAAAAAAAAGAGAAAAAAACATTTTGAATGCTGCATGCCTCATGCTTCCCAGCGCCTCGCGGGAGAGACCCGGCTATAGAGCAGGAGGTGAGACCCCCCAGGTTTTACCCTCACCCCTCGGCCGCGCGCTCTGCTGCCCCAGTCTGTCCTGCGAGGACTGCAAATGCCCCGCTGGCAGCAGGCGGACGTTTCTTGTCTTCGCTTCCCGTCCAAAGTGTTGGGTCATAATCTGGGTTTGGAGGCAAACCCATCCCCAGATCCTCTCCTGGCCGCTTCTCCCTTCCTCTCCCGCCGGTGCCTGGGGTTTTTTGCATCTGCTCAGGGTATGGGTTTGGAGCACCTTGGGGGAGTATCCGAGAAAGAAAAGAGGGTCAGCTCTTGGGAGTAGCTGACAGGCTGCATGCATGGTGACCCTGGTCACACTTGTTGCCCATTGCCTGTTGGGACAAGCAGTGGTGCTGAAAAAAGCTTGCTTCTCCTGCTTTTCGGTGGTCAGTTGAGCCAGAGCGAAGACATATCTGGGTGAGAACGGGAGACCAGGATTAAGAGGAGACTGTGATGTGCTGGGTGGGGGGGTGGGGAGAGTAGGGTCGTGATGGTGCCGTGTGAGGAAGGGGCAGCTTCTCTCCCTGAACATATATCAAATGGCGTGGGTTTAAACACCCAGAGGTTTTCATATTAAATCTAGGGAAAAGGCTGTTTTTTTAAAAAAAATTATTTTGGTACTCCATCAGTTTCTGCCTATTCTGCCTGCCAAGTGTACGTTTTATATATTTCTGTTAATTAAAAAATAAGACAACAGCTTAAGAAAATTAAACTCCTTCAGGAAATATATTAGCTCACACACACACACACACACACACACACACACACACACACACACACACACACAATCTTAAATAAGAATCTGTTCCTTTTCCCCAAAAGCATATAGTAATAATGTCCTAGTGGGATTTCAGATTGGGATTTGGTAGCATCAAGGTAAACAGTCTTGATGTTTCTGATTCTACAGACTAGAAACCACTGATGTGAAAAATCATAAATGTGAGAGCGTAGAGATTTGGAGAGGAGAGGATGGGAACCCTTCCTGGAGAGAGAGACTGTGGAGCTTCTATGTGATTTTTTTTTTGTTATTTTTATTCTAAAGATGGCTAATTTTTAAATTATGACTTTTATTTTTCACTCAGACTCACTAAGCAGCAAAAGGGGGGGGTGTGGTGAGTCTGCAGATGACAGTGATTTTAGTTATTATCAGTATGTCTATTTAAAAAGTTTTTTTAAAATTAAAACGTTGGAGCCATGTTCAGTGCTAATTTTGAGTGAAGTTGTCTTTATAAACATTTTAAAGGTGTTTACTGGTTTGTGGCTTTATTCAGAACAGGTGAATATATTAGGAGGAAGCATGTACATACCTGTGTGTAGTAGGTTGAACCTTAGGAAACTACTGTAATGAGCTAAACATATGTGGAATCTCCACTTGGAACCGTGGGCATGGCCACCTCATCACAGTTCTGATTTCATCTCTTTGAGGTCGGAACCATTCTGAGTTTTGCTGGTTGGGAAACCTCTGTCATTTGCCATCATTTTATAATACTACTTAGGTCTAGTGCTTTAAATAGCTTTGTTTGCAGAGCTTCATTCTGATGGGTAACTAAAGGTTTTAATGAATTCAAACTATGGTAATCCTAGTCTACATTTAACACCATGTTACGCAAGAGTGCAGGATAGGTAGCCATGTAAAAATTGACACTAATCGCTTCTCATCCTCAATTAATTTCAGCTACCTGTAGGGCATTTGGGTGCAGTTCCATGGAGATTTCTCATATATCTACCTAAAAGTGTGTTTTAGGTTAGGTTATCATTTTATAAAACTTGTATTGTATACATGATAGCAAATTTATTTAAATCAGTGACTGTAGACTTTAAATTGATTACTCTGTTTGAGTTGGTGGTTTTTTAAAGTCCCTTATTTTTCAGCCATTCTGTTAACCCCTTTGGTTCAACGTTGCCTTTCCAACCAAATGTTCTGTAGTAGATGGCTTATTCTTCTCTTAGCAAGTAGAAGTCTAGTATCTCTTATGTTTTCTAAAAGGAAATCCATTAATGATATTTTTGAACAGCTGAGATAAATAATAAATGGATTTAGAGTCACCTCAGAGTAGATGGAAATTTGTAGGAGAACCAACCATATAAAGTCACTCAAATGGAGCAATTAGCTTTGAACAGAGCATGTAGGATCTACAGTGTGAGTCAAGGTTTTCATTTTTTTCCTTCACATTATTCACTGTTTAAAAGGCAGGTACTTGTCTTTTCATAACTGTACCTAGGATTGTGCCACAATAGGTAGCAATAACTTTTATATTTTAAACATGTCAGAGAGTGGATAACAAAACATAAGAAATGCTTCATCATGAGCCCCCTTTGGAGGATAAGACAAAGAGAAATGTTTGGACTGTTGAGTGGTTTATTTACCACCATGTTTTTAACAGAAAATGATGATTTTATTTATTTTATTTATTTATTTATTTTTGAGCAACAGTGTTTGGATCACACTTTCTCTTATAATACAGTTCCTTTATTACAATAAATTTTAAAATGAAAATAGATAATGTAATTATATTGCTTATTTGCAGTATAAAGTTCTTGAGGACAGGAATAAACCATGAACCTTCTTCCTGAGTATCCGGATATCTAATTTAGTACCATCAACTCTCAGGAGTTCAGTATGTCTTTGTGGACTAGCATAGTGGACAGATAAAATTTAGAAATTAATCAGAAAGCCCAAAGGCATTCTTTTCTTTTTTTTAAGTTTCGTGGTCTGACTCCTGTTTTTTTTCCTACCATTTGGAGCTCCAATAGCAGCGGAGAGCAAAGACCCAGCCCCTCTTCCCTGTACCCATATATGTGGTTCTGCATGAGATCTAGTGAGAGTACTCCTGGGTTAGGTTCCAGAGCTTGCACCAGGAGAGCAAGCAGGAGTTCAGGCAACCTTTGCTGACTCTTGAAAGAAGCAGCCCAACCACTTCCCTCCTCCAACCTAACCCTCATTCTCTGTTGTTGTCAGTGGCGGCACCTGACTTGCTGGATCCTAAATCTGCCGCTCAGAACTCCAAACCGAGGCTCTCGTTTTCCACGAAACCCACAGTGCTTGCTTCCCGAGTGGAGAGTGACACGACCATTAATGTTATGAAATGGAAGACGGTCTCCACGATTTTCCTGGTAGTTGTCCTCTATCTGGTCATCGGAGCCACCGTGTTCAAAGCATTGGAGCAGCCTCATGAGATTTCACAGAGGACCACCATTGTGATCCAGAAGCAAACATTCATATCCCAACATTCCTGTGTCAATTCGACGGAGCTGGACGAACTCATCCAGGTAATGGCATGAGAAGAGTTGTTACTGCATTCCCCCTAAGGGGAAAGAAAGAGTAAGGTAGCTGGAAACAACCAGTGACCCAGTGTGATGCTGATGTGATGGTAGGCGCTCCATCCCACCTTATGCTCCTTTGCATACACCTCTTACCTACAGTTTCTTTGTTTCCTTTTGGATTTTCCTGTCTCTTTTCTTCTGTCTTTTCTTCTCCTCTTCTTTTTCTCCCTCCCACTGTTGCTTCGCAACTTCTTCTGTCCTGTTCTTCTGTGTTTCTTTTCTGTTGTCTTCCGACTTTCTTTTCCTTTATCCTGTCTTAGATGCCCAAGGACACCTGTGGATTTGGGGTTACCATGCTGCAGACACACATGGTTAGGATGAACATTGCACACTGAAAGCATTACTGTGTCAAATAAAAAGGAAAACAAAAGACAGAAAAGTGCTCTAATCTTGGCAGTGGCCGTCCTAAGATAGAAAAGATGAATTTATGCTGTGACCCTCTTGAGATGGGTATTCTTCAGGTTAACGAGTTATAGAACTCATTTCTTTAATCCAGCCAAAGTATAACTCTAATGACTGCTTTTTTTTAAGTGTCTAGAGAGAAGTGATTAATTATTGCATCCCTAAATTTGAGCTAAAATCAATTTATTACTACAAATATTCAAATAGAGTTTTTGAATAAAAACTAACTTAGTTTTCAGTTATTTTATAGTAGCAGAACAGTATCCTCATGGAAAAGCATGTGTTTTAAAAGTTACTCCCAAGATGATTGAAGCTTCAGTTAGGCTCTTTGAAGATGGTTATATTTTTATTGTAGATTTCTTTTGTGTAAAAGAATTTGTTGATCAAACTAAGAGTCTTAGTCAAAAAGAAAGCCCTACAATTTTCTTACAAGGAGAGACTTGACTAGTTGTTGAAAGTGTTTTAATTGTACACACATTTATTTTCCTATACAGCCTACTTGTCTTACCTGGTTTAATTCAAATTGGACTGAAAATTATCTATGAGTCATCATCTGAGCATGTTCTTTCTTATTTTATGTTTGAGTTTACTTTGTTTGAATAAGTTGGAATAATAGATTGAGGGAAGAAATTATTATTGGCTTCAATTTTATTTGTTGTTCCAGGACCTTTTCTCTCATTTTCTCTTGCCATGGATCTCCAAATGCTACTTCTGCCCTTCATTGCCCTCTCTATTTATGGGATACACATACATGTTCTTATTAATGTTTTATTGAAAGTTGGCAAAGCTAGTATTCTGATACCTGTTTAGTTCCTACCACATTAGACATTTCTGCGTCTGACACATTTGAGTTAGATTTTGAAAATGCTGTTCACTTATGTACTTAACTCTCTATTTTTAGATCATGGTGACATTTTTTAGTATTGGCAGTGAAACTGCCAACTAACTTCATTGTCCCGACTACTCCCTTTCCTGATCCTATGTAAAATCACTTCTACTTCACTCTCTCTTTGGGCCACATAATCCTATGAGGTACTAAAAATTTTGAAGAATTTCCACTTCCCTTGGGTTTCAAAAGAAGAGCTCTTGGCTGTCTTGGTGGAGGCAGCAAGAAGCAGTGGTAAAAGCTTAAACTTTGGAAGCAGATCGGGTTTGTTTTAAACTCCTGTTGAGTACTTTATTAGAAGTGTCATCTTAAACAAGTAATTTTCCTCTCTAAGCCTTAAATGAGTCTGGAATGAGCAAAGAGTACCTATCAAGTAGGGTTTTTGTGAGGTAGAGATCATTCATGTACAGCTTTTAGATACTCAGAAAGTGTTAAGTTTGTTAGCTGTTGTTATTTCCCCCACCCTGTCTTGTCCCTACATTGGGTTGTAGTCTCTGATTCATGTAGTTGTGTTCTCATCACCTGGAATGAGGTGGTTGGTCTTGGGCAGGAAAAAAAAAATGACTGAATTTTAGGATAGTGCTAGAGGAAATTCAGGGTGAATTGGAAAATGGTCTCACTGTCCAGTATTACTCATTTATTTATTTAGAATTCTGAAAATAACTTGAAGGTCAGAGCAGGTAGGAGCTATCTGATGGTGAACACTGATCAATTTTTGCTATGTTGTCTTCGGAATGGGAACAAACAGAGCTCAAAATATGACCTACTTTTTTCCTTCTGCTCTGCATGGGCAATCCATTTTAGCTTTATTAATATTCTCTGCTGATTGAGTATTTTTGCTTCTTAAAAATCTTTTTTTGTGCTTATTCAGTATTTTTCAATGCAGAAATTGCTTACTATTTATTGTCGTATCATTCATCTTTATAACTCAATGGTTTTAATAAATTATTTTTTACTTCTTGAATATAATCTATGTTGATAAAATAAATCTCTGCAATGCTATAGCTTTAAGGATGAAGACCAGTGTATAAATAGGGAGGAAGGCAAACAAACCAGTAATCACCTTTAGAATTGCGTTTCCTTCTTATGATTTTCATAAATGTCCAAGTGTTTTCCCCACATTTTTCCCCCCATTTAATCATCCTCTAAAACCTCATGAATAGGTATACTGGGCAGTAATATCACAATATTAGGGATTAGGAAACAAAGATGCAGAATGTCTTGGTGAACTAACTTTCAATATCATTATTAGAATGAGAGTTCAGGTCTTCAGCATCTTGGACTGGCATTGCTCCTAGGAGTCTCTGTTCCTTCAGGGCTTACCCTCTTTCAGTGCTGATGGGAGAAATAGTTGGAGTGGTTGGCATTTCAGTCTTAATGTCAGTCGAGGAGAAAGTCTGCTTCTTTTTGTGGAGAGTGGGGAAATAGGAGGAGGTGAGACAGTAGGCCAGGGTCAGGTGCAGTCAATTCAATCTGGTCCCAGGCTCCATGTTATTAACTTCTCCTCTGGGTGAACTATGGTAACCTGATTTCATGCTGTGGTTGTGTCTCAGGATGGGGCGTGGGGTGGAGAAACTGAGGGGAGAGAAAAGGAATGGACATTAAGGCAGATGAGAGCAATGGTTGCTTCTGTTATCGAAGCATGTGTGTGCACTCTAAGTGCTGTTTTTGACACCGGCCCTTTGACACTAGATTGAGGAGGAGCAAAGATAAACCTTTGCTGGGCTGAGGTATTTTGATCAGTATAATATTCAACTTTCATTACATTTAAATTAATGTGATGGTAGTACAGAAACATTTTTAAGTTTAAGAATCATGAATACCATTAAAAATAGCCAAAATTTAATGAGCACTTACCATGTGTTGTCATCTAACCCTTTACATGTATCTTAAACAACTGGATGAGGTAGTTGTCTTTTTATGTGCAGTTAGCTTATGTGGAAACTGAGACTGGGGAGCTTCATTTTCCAAGAGTGCTCTGTGGTAGAGTTGTCAATCAAACCTAAGTGGATGGACTCTAGATTTTATGCTCTTAGCTCTGGCTTTGACTACCTGTAAAAAAATTTAACAAACATTAATAATGTAAAATAAATAATGATATAAAATAAAAGTTCATGTATTGAGGTGTAATGAATATTAAATGGAAGTCTCCTGTACATAGTGATGTGTATGTCATATCTTTCTTTCCAAATTGGAACATATATAAACTGGATTTTAATATTCTTCCTGGACATCAGGATTATATCCTTGTTTTCCTGTTTGGATGTGGTAAGCCAGTAAAGGTATGATTACATTAGACATACTTGGTCTTCACCTGGGTTATTTTCATGTTAGCTGAGTCAATTCTGGGATTAAAAATATAGTGAAACAATCTTTGAGATATATATATAGGTAATAAAAATACTTTATGGGAGAGTTGACTCTTCTAATTTTAGCCCCAAACCAGGGTGAGCTAGGTAGGGAAACTATTCCATTCATTTTAGGGTGAAGAAGCTGACACATATCTGGACAAGGTTGTCTGGTGACCTTATATCTAGATCTTTGGAGTCTTCTTGTTGAAGGGATTCTATATTCTTTGCACTATTCTTTCTCATTTTGGTTCATTCATTGGCATTTGTTGAGGACTCCAATGTGTTGACCTCTGTACTTGCTATTGAGCCAATTAAAATGATAGAAAAAAATAGGGCTTCTTTCAAGGTACTCCCTCTTACACAGTTATGCAGAGGAGACAGCTATCAACATAGTTACAATAGAGTTACAACAGAAATACTTACAGATTGGAGCTGGAAGTACTACAAATTGGGGAGACAGAATGAGAATAGGAAAGACAGAAGATTAGAAAGGAAAATGGATTTCAGGGTGCATGAGAGTGCTCCAGGAGAAAGAAAGGGATCAGTGGGCATTCTAGGAAGAATGGGCATGTCCTCCAGAAACTGAGTATCTGGGTGTGAGGGGTAGGGGCATGAGTAGGTCTAACAAAGTAGCCTATGGCCTGCTGTCCCACATTAGGGATATGGCCTTTATCCTAGGCCCATTCTCTTCCACCTGGAGTAGGTATGACCTGGTGGACACTTGGTTGTATATCAGAGGATACTTGGCACTACAAGATAAATAAATAAACAGGCCATTTTAGAATGCCAATGATACTAGCCTTTAAAAAAACCCATCATTTTATATTCTATAATCATTCATTTATTCAAAGATATTTATTGAATGCCTACTCTATACACTGTTCTAAGCACTGAAATACAGTGGAGAATAAAACAGATGAAAAGTCTTACCATCAGTGATCTCACATTTTCTGGGGGAGGATATATTAGATAGTGATATATCAGGAGAAAAAAAATAAAGCAGTGAAGGGGGATTGGAAATATTGTATGGTGTTGGTGGTGATTAGTTTTAGATAAGGTCACTAGGAAAGCTTTGCTGATAAGTTAAAGAGAGTGAGAGAAAAAGCCAAGTGGCTATCTGGGGAATAACTCTTAGGCAGAATTCTCAGCACATGCAAAGTTCCTCACAGACATGTAGAGGAACTGCAAGGATGCTGGGAGGAAGAGGTAGAAGATGATATCAGGCAGGTAATGGGGGCCAAGTCATGTAGGACTTTGTAAGTTATGATAAGGTGTTTGGCTTTTTGGTGCAGGTAAGTATCCAGTTCTGGCTTACATTTTAACAGGATCTCTCTGACCACAATGTTGAGACTGGATTGCACAAGGCCATGGACAGGAACTGTGGAAGCAGGGGCACCAGGCTGTTTTAATAAGCCTGATGAGAGATGAGAGGGGCTTGAACTAAGGGGATAGCCATGGGATTGCGAGATACGATCATTTTGAAAGGAAAGTCAATCGAATTTGTTGATGGACCAGAGGTGCAGTGCAAGGGAGAGGATTCAAGGATAACCTTAACAGTTGCATCCTAGGGAATGAAAAGAATAGGGTTCCTATTTTCGTAAGATGGGGAAGAGTAAGGAAGAGCAGGTTTGGGGCACACTGTCAGGAGCTTAGTTTAGGATGTTGCACTAATAGTGTTAGACAGTTTTCAGTTATTGAGGAAGATTTATCAGATGCCAAATAACAGTGTTTATAGATCCACAGTTTATTTAAGGAAAATGATATAAATATCGCAACAACATTCACATAAAGCTATGCATGACAGGCAAAGGCTGCATGACAACAAGGGGTCTGAAGAGGTCAGGTGCCAGCTCCAACTATCTTCCTTCTCCAAGGCCATACCAGGACATTCCTCTCTTGGATCAAGAACCTCTGATGTGTGCATAGAACATTTTGGAACCAAAGAACCCAGAATGGGGTGTCAGTCAGGGTTTCTTGTATCTTGTTGATCACTGAGGCATATGCTTGCTATGTAATCAGCCCCTGTGACAGAGCTCCCCTGGCAGTCTCCCTGGGGCCAAGCGCAAATCTTCCATTGCATTGTTCATATATATTCTCTCTTGCTTGGTCAGGAAATTTTCCTTATCATCCCCCTTTTGCAGATGAGTAAACTGAGGCATAGTGAATTTAACCCAATAACACTCTACCTTTTTTGACTTGAGTTGCTGAAAGTGGCACAGCAAGCGTTAGAGTGGTGGAACTGCCATTCAGGTGACTCTAATGCTTGTTTCCATGATATCAAATGGCCTCTTTGGAAGCTACATTATTTTGTTGTATTTTCTTACTATGGGCTCCTCTTTTATTTAGCCCTGCAAATCAAGTTAGATTTATGAGATGTGCATCAGGACATGTTCTCTTAATTTTACGTTGCTGGTGGATTGTGAACCCAGTAAACACTGCTTAAGGTGTCTATGTGCTCTGTGCTATACTAGCAAAGATCAGCAGCAAAAGACACAGCAGGTCTGTGGATATGAAGGCAAAAAATTTACCCTGGGTAAACTGAGCACAATTATAAGGCCACGAAAAGGCAATTTAAAATATTATTCTACAACTTGTGTGGCTGGGCATTTGTCATGCTGGGGCATGACCAGGTGAGGTAAGTCACGGAAGGGAGTTTAAAGCCAGAGGAGTCTCATCGGGAAGGAAGAGGTGCAAAGAGGAAGGGCCAGAGGGAAGGGCAGACTAAGTTAACATTCTACCTGTAGGATTATGGAACTTACCCCTTTCTTGCTTCCTAACACTCACAAAGTAATACTAGTTTCTTGTTGTATTAATACAAAATTCAAAGAATACAAGAAGATATAAAGAAGAAAATAAACATTGAAAATTTCCTCCACCCTGACTTAGCCAAGACCTGTCTTTAGGCACATAAACATACATGGATATACTGAGGGGTGTGTGTGTGTGTGTGTGTGTGTGTGTGTGTGTGTGTGCATTTGCACACATAATTTTATACACACAAGATTTTGAGTATATGTGCATGCCATATTGCTATTTCTGTGTTTTTATCACCATTGTGATTCAGAAATAGTCTAAATATTTTCTTCTCTTTAAAAAATTTATTTAATTTTAAATGGTTATGGATACATCGTAGTTATACATATTTACAAGGTACATATGATGCTTTGATACAAGCACAGTGTAATAATCAAATCTGGGTAATTTGGACATTCATACCTACAACATTTGTCATTTCTTTGTGTTGGGAACAAGGAATATTCAAAGTCTTGTTTTTAGATATGGTCTTTGACATAAAGATCCTGACATAGAGGGTTACCAACTCATAAATCCCCTCGTGTTATGGGGACAGGGCAGGGTGGGGTATGGGAAACCTCACACAGCAGCTGTTTCTGATAGAACAGCCCTAAGGATCCCCACAACATGGACCATTTTGAATTCACATGTTCTAATAAGTAGCACAGACATACACTGGTATAACACTTTTAAAGCCAAACTAAAGTGTTGATTGTAAAGTACTTTCAAATAGAAAACATCCCTCTCAGATTTATGAAGTTTTTGAGATATCTTTGATTTTGCAATATTCAAAGCTGCATAAAGTGGAGCCTATCGGAGTCATCCTAGGACATACTCTTTTCATGTCTTGACATTTCTAATCTTTAAAGTTTTATCAACAGCAGTGCTTTGCTTTCTGTTCTTTTGAGGATGGAGCCTGCCTTCTTAAAGGAAGTAATGCCAGGATACAAGGTTTAGTGTCTGAATGGGATCTGACTTTGAGCCCTGCTTTCACATGAACAGCAAACAGAATAATTAATGGATCAACCAAGGAGGGACTTTTACCTAAAAAATGCTAACAAATTCATAAGAAAAAAGCAAATAACCCCATGAAAAAGTGAGCAAATGACACGAATAGACGTCTCTCAAAAGAATATATACAAATGACCAATAAACATGAAAAAATGTTCACCATCACTCACAATCAGGAAAATGCAAATTAAAACCACAACGTGATGCCACCTTACACCAGTCAGAATGGCCATTATTAAAAAATAAAAAAAATTAGATGCTAGTGCAGATGTGGAGAAAAGGGAATGCCTATACACTGTTGGTGGGAGTGTAAATCAGTACAAACTCTATGGAAACCAATATGGAGATTACCCAAAGAATTATAAGTAGATCTACCATTTGATCCGGCAATCTCACTGCTAGATATCTACCCTAAATAACAGAGGTCATTATATAAAGAAGACAATTGCACTTGCATGTTCATCATAGCACAATTCACAGTTGCAACGATGTAGAATTCCATCAACCAATCAGTGGATTATGAAAATATGTTATATATACACAATGAAGTACTATACAGTCATAAAAAATAATGAAATCATGTCATTTGCAGCAACATGGTTGGAGCTGGAGATCATCATCCCACGTAAACTGACTCAGAAACAGAAAACCAAATACTGCATGTTCTTACTCATATGTGGGAGCCAAATGAGGGAGAGAGTTAGAATTCAGAAACTACCTACAGGGCACAATGTTCATTATCTGAGGAATGGGCCGCCATCTGAGATCCAATCCCCATCACTATGAAACATGTTTGTGTAACAAATATGCATGTATGCCCCTGAATCTAAAATAAAAACAAAACCTGAAGAAAAATAAAAATCTATATCTGCAGTTACTAAGAGTAGTTGTCTTAGCTTGTGGATAATGGTCAAATTTAACCAATTGCATACTCATATGTAGACTGAAAATATGGTTACAATGAGAAATGCTTTGGAAAGGCATGTGAAAAGATTCTAGACGAGTTGGGTAGTAGAGAAGGAAAAGTTCATATCTGTGGTTTTCTTATTAGGTTTGTACTTACAGACATGTTTTTCTTTCTCCCTTCCTTCTCCTGACCCTTTATCTTCTGTTCTCTTCCCTTTCCCTTTCTTCCTCTTCCCTTCTTCTTCCTTCCCTTCTTTTCTTTGTAAATAGCTCTTCTGTTATGTCATCTCTTTCCTTTTTGGGTGAGTGTTAATCAAGAAAAGGTTTTTTGGGGGGCAGCATCTGAAGTGACTTAATTTTCTTGCCTTCTGCTACCTTTTTTTTTAGCTCATTTCTTATGGTTTTATTACTGGATTTAAGATCAAGACTGCAAGTTGTTTTGATATCCCTTAATTTTCTCTAATGGATGGTGGCAGATGAACTTTAACGAAAGTTCTCTGGAAGGTGTCAATTCCTTTGTGATGTTTGGTTGGAATTGTGAACGTTATAGTGTCATTATTTTGAAGTGAAGTTTAGAATTTGAAGATGAGTAAAGCAAATTTAAATTTCCTTATGATTCTTTGGTCAAAATGACTCCTTCTCTTAATAAGTGATGTAGAGAGGACTAGAACCCATGGCATTGCAAAAGAGAAACTTCGGGAGAATGAGTGGTGGCTCCTTTCAGTCATTCAACTGATGACCTCTGCCCTGAACGCATAGGTTTGATCTATGGCCCCATTTACTTCTATTTTATCAGTGATTAAATATCTCTATAGGTTTCATAAATATCCTAATCAGTAAGGGAATGGGATGATATTTTCCATCTTTTTTTCAGCTGTTTATCTGCCTTTCATTTTTATGAACAGCTGAATAACATGGCTATGTCAAGAACAGTAGTTCTTTTAGTGCAGTGTTTCTACTTTTAACAACGGGATCAAGGGACAATGAAAAACAATGCCACGACTTTAAAAAATGATAGTGTACCCTGAACATTAAGGCATTATGAAAACTCTGTCATGGGATTAGTATTCATAAACTTAATTTATCTAAATGTTTTGAATTTAACTACATTTCAGCCTGTACCTTCTCTTGAGATAGGTGGTTCACCTTCCTTTCAATAAAGTTTTTCTTTTCATTTGATCTTTTATAAAGTTACAACCTTTAAGTTTTAAGTCATTTGCTTAATGAGTGTCATGCACAAAGTCATGAAATTCCCTTCTAAAGATAGGAACATTTTCTTTTTTAGTCTTTATTCCCTACCACATCTAAAATTCATTCTCATTCAACTCTTTTTTGCTTTTATAATCTGTGATCATGTGTATCTTGGGTATTTGTCTTTCTAGTAGTTTTGTTTTTTAATAACTTCTTTGGCAGTTATAGTGTCCCTTGATTATTTTAGTTGTTCTTTTTGGAACTACATTCCACTCAGTTAAGACTTTGAAAAGTGTCAATTAGAATTGTGGGCAGCATTCCAGAAGAGGAGGAATGATAATTTAGCACAAGAGTGGCATTCTGTTTTCTTTTTCTTTTTTCAAAATTTCTCTTATCTTTCTAGTGATGCCTAGTGTTTTGCGTATTGGCATTGTTAAACGATGTCCTTAGGCAAGGAGTCATGGTGACTCTTGAGCCTTCATCTAGGTCACTGAGACCACTATTTGAAAAGGGTAGCCTGGCTTATTTTCTCCCAAATCCATTAGTTTTCACATGACAAGGATTTCTCATTTATGTGTCTCTTTCCCCTGGCTTGTGAGATTTTAAAACTTTAATTGAACATTGGACATTTCACAATGTTAAAGATCATGGTGATATTTCCAGACTTTGATATTTTCCTTTTTCAGTTTTACATTAAAACATCACAGAACAGAAACCTAGATTTACACCTATCTCTTTAAATGTATGTTTATTATATCCACATTTTAAAACTGTTAAAACCCTCTTTTAGATCTCTTATCAAATATAGTCATTTATACAAGGAGCCAGTTTTTTTCAGTCTTTAGTAACTTTTTTTTATAACTTACATCCTGTGAATTGATTTTCTCTCTATCCTAATTTGTCACATTTTACTGGCTATATGATTGGTAAAGCATGCTTTATCTGTGCAGAAATGTTTTATTTTTCTCTATGATGAATTAGATTTGTATATGTGTTCAAAAATATTATTCTGCATATGATTTCACTCTTTTGTTTTAAGTGTTCCTCAGAAACTTAAGATTTCTTTAAGATTTATTGTTTTATGTATAAGTGAAAGAACTCTAGTTAGTATATCCTCAGCCTATAGTAATGTTGAGTGAAAGTGTCTGTATTTGTGGACTGCTAAGTTAAAAAGTTTGTATTTTTTTTTTTTTTTTTTTTGGGTCGGGGTTTCACTTTGTTGCCCAGACTGGAGTGAAGTGGCCGCTCCCGGCCACTGCAGCCTCAACCTGCTGGGCTCCGGCGATCCTTCGGCCTCAGCTTTCTGAGTAGCCGGAATTACAGGCACGTGCTACCACGCCCAGCTGATTTTTTAAATTTATTGTAGAGATGAGGTCTCGCCAAGTTGCCCAGGCGGGTCTCGAACCCGCGAGCTCAGGCAAAAAGTTTGTATTCTTTATTGAAGTACCTCAGGAATGAAATTTGCCAGAAGCTTGAAGAAAGTATAGTATATAATGTATTCTCTGGTGAGGTGGCAGTGAAGGAAAACCTTGCTAAATAAGTAAAGCAGTGTATGACAGGACAGAGGAAAGGGAGGGGAATCTCAGTAGACAACATCACATGACCATATGGATTATATTGAAGCATATTTTAGGGAAAAGAGTCTTTAATTCTTAAATCTTCAATTGTTAAGGTCTCAACACAGTTTCTTGGCTATTGTGGAGTTCCTCTTCTACAGTTTTGTATCTGTTCTTATTATTTTGCTAAAACTCGCTTAGAGGAAGAAGGGGATTCATCAAGATCTCATAATGGCTAAAACAGGACATGTTCCTTTCAGGCATATGAAAAATTTTCTTTTCCTGTTGCGATTGTTTGTGTGTTATAAGGGGTGATTTGAAAGCATTTGCTTTCAGTGACAGATACAGTAAAATGAACTTTGTTTTCCTTGGATGTTGTGTGGTTTCTGCACCAGTGTGCTATTAATGGTACAAGGAAAGTAAATTCAGAAATTTATGAATGAAGAGACATAGATTTATGTCCATTTAGATATTTTGGTGTTAACCCCAAGACCAGAGTTATGTCATTTATCCTCTGTATTTAGAGGGGAGACCTTAGGGAAGTTTTGTCTTATCAACCCAGGAGTCGCCACACCATGGGTCCACGGGGCTGTGTGTGTCCCAGCCAAGTAACAGTGTGGTCAGCCTGTCGAACCGGATTTTCAAACCGGGCAGGCCCAAATGGAAGAGAAAGGAGAAGCGTGGCTATTAGATGGATTTGGAATTCTTTTATTTTATTTTGCATTGGGAATAAAGAGAAAATCTTACTTTCCTTAAAATAGACACAGAGAGGCTTACAAATCGTGCTTGATGGGCAGCATTTTTTTTCATATGACATCTCAGATAGCTGGGACCCAAGTTATCTTGAGCAAAGAAGCTAGTGAATATGGTGGAGGTCTTGTTAACCTTGACTTTAAAACTTGCTTTGGTGGCTATACTTCTTTTAGATAAAAATAAAATTTACAATGTTAATAGTGTAATAGTCCAAAAATAAATTTAAAGATTACTGGGTGCAATTTTGATGTTCTTTTTGCCCTGGAGGTTGATAATGGTTTCTCAGAACACCAATTTTACTCCTGCTTCTCAGAAAGTGAGGTAGGCCGCTGCTGTTTCTTATTTGTCACAGTCCATCCACAGCATTAGATGCATAGCAGAAGCAGAGATTGTTATTTTCAATTGTTACTAAGTAAAATTTTGTAAGAAAAAGTTAAATATTGGTCACAATAATTTATCATTCATAAAGGAAAAAAGAAGAATTGATTTTCAGCGCAGTTTTGTTATTCTGAATTTCTTGGACATTTGGACACACACTGAATATTCCGAGTTGTCTTTCTGAAACCTTACTCAGATACGTTTTTGCATGTATCTCTCTTGTTCAGATAGCCTATTAGCTGTTTAGGGGTCTGAGGTAATATTGCTGGTATGAAGATCTACCAATCTAAAGGAAGACAGTTAAAATGCACCTTCATTCATTTATTCATTCTACATCTCTATTTTTTGAAAGGCATTGTTCTAAGCATGGGACAGTCACCACAGAACTAAACTGAGGGGCTTCTGTTTTCATGAAGCTGCTGTGCTAGTGGGAAGCAACTAAAAATTAACAAATACACATCTGAAAAAGATAATTTCAGAAAGTGCGAATGTTCTGAAGACCAAGTAGTAGCCTAATGAAATTGAATGATGGGAGGTGGGCTTCTCAGAAAAGTGTTCTCAGTAATGACATTGAGATGAGATTTGGATGACGGGAAGTCAGTCACATGAAGATTGTGGGGTGGAGAAGTGTTTTAGGAAGAGAAGGCAGCACATGCAAAGGCTAGAGCGTACTTGGTGTCCATAAAAATGGATCCATAAAAATGCTTATGTGATAGGGCCATTCCTGGAGAATGAAGACAACTGTAGGAGGTGAGGTGAGGGAGACAGATAAGTGGTCTAGGCTTTAAGGGCAATGGTAAATCAACAAATGGAAAATTCAGAAAGAAATGGATGCATCATAATTGTGCTAGACAAATATAGTCATGTACCGTATAATGACGTCTTAGTGAACGGTGGAATGCACTGTAGATGGTGGTCCCATGAGATTATAATGGAGGTAAAAAATTCCTATTGCCTACAATGTGGTTGTCATAATGTCATAGACATTAGCACAATGCATACTTATGTGTTTGTGGTGATGCTAGGGTAAACAAACCTACTGTACTGCCAATCATTTATAAGTATAGCATATAGAAAAAGACAGGTATTTTAAATAAATTTAGTGTGACCTAAGTGTACAGTGTTTATAAAGTCTACAGTAGTGTACAGTAATGTCCTAGGCCTTCACATTTACTCACCACTCACTCACTGACTCACCCAGTGTGACTTCCAGTCCTGCAACCTCTATTCATGCAAGCCCTATGCACGTGTAGCATTTTTTCTTTTATAACATTTTTACTGTACCTGTTTTATGTTTAGATACACAAGTACTTACCATTGTATTATAATTTCTCACAGAATTTAGTACAGTAATATGCTGTACAGGTTTGTAGCCTAGGAGCAGTGGTCTATACCATATAGCCCAGGTGTGTAGTAGACTACTCCATCTAGGTTTGTGTAAGGACACTCTGTGATGCTCACATAATGATGAAATTGCCTTTCTCAGAATATATCTATATCATTGAGTGACGTCTGACTGTCATATGGTGACCTCCCTTAGGAGTTAAAATAACATAAAATTAGAAAGATTAGAGACATTTTTATTAAAATGGATTTTGTGAAGAATTTCCAAGAAAAAGGGTTAAGAGTGGACAGACAGGGTTTGGACTAGTAAGAGAGGAGGGATCTTTTCAGGAAGAGATTTCAGAGGGTAACGATATGATACTATGTGTATTTCTGGTAAGATGTTTGAGGATTCTAAAACTGGTACTAGATATTGAACTTAATGTGTCTAAGACTCCTTAAGAACAAGATAAAATCTTAGGAACATAGATAATTACCAGATGATTTTTTTTTTTGCACGGTCTTTGTGTGGGAGATATTTTATTTCTATTTTCTCAAAACAAATTGTAACATCTGTTTTAGAATAAAATATGCATATTTCACTTTTAAAATTATTTTTTATTTAAAATCTTCCACAAGATTGATACTTCTGGGCATGTTATAACTTACATGATACCAAAAATGATTGTATAATTATTTTATCCTTAGTTAATATGTTTCTTTTTTTCTCTTGAGTTATCAAGTTTCAAAGCTTCACATTAATTTTAATTTCTGAAAGATGTTTTATCAGACAATGACATTTGGCTCTTGATTTGAGCAGGCCTAAAAATCTGCTTCATGAGGGTAATTTTAAATAATTTGGCATAATTAAAATTGTAAATGATGTTATTTTATAATAATGATATTATTCCTGAGGCACATTTTTTTCTTGGACAGCTGTACTATGCTGTTATGCAAATTATTATATTTTGACAGGACAAGAACTCCTGCTTTATTCTCCATTACTCACTATTTCACTACCATATTATTTCCTGATCCACAGAAGCTTGTGTGTGTGTCTATTTTATTCCCTATAATTTTTCCCTGGTGCAGGATTAAATTGCTTCTGATACGCTTTCTTGATAGGGACCTAATGAGATTCTCTTCTTGAAGAAGAAAAAAGCTTATCTTATATATAAGTGACACTGGGATGTGTGTCTTTGAGTCTAAAAGGAATTGCAAAGCACAAGCAAAAATGACAACTATATCTGAAAGACAGGGAATTATAAGAAAACACTAGAAAAAAGTTATCAAAATGTACTTTGAATTAATTGCTTGTAGCAGTCTAAGAAATAAACTAGTTGAATTTGGAATTTTGGATCTATGGTAGATGTTGCCTGGTCAACTCTGTCATTTTAGAGCTAGGGAAACAAACAATTCAATAATTTTCTTAGGAATATGCTGCTAGTTAGCAACAGAACAAACACTGGATCTATGACTTCCAGCTTTTCAAACTCTCCATCTCCCAGTTTCTCCTTTTCTTTTCTTTTTCTTATAAGTATTATTATCTTTCTAGGGTCAGAACTAGCAATGAGTTCACTTTTTATTTCTTTGAAGTAATTCATATATATTATTTTTTTGTCCTCCATAGCAGCAGTTTGCCCCAAACCTCCTACAGATGTAACTCATTGTTTTCCATTTATCTTCTGTTTTCTTCCACTGGTTGCTTGCTGCCTCCTATGTATTGCTGAATGAATTAGTGAAAATCTCAGAATTTTAGGATTAGGGGAAAATCCTCCTGAATCTTAAGAAAAATAAAAGTGTCTTTATGAAGCTACTTACCACAAAATGGCTACATGAGGTTAAAAATAAATTTTAAAAAAGGACTTCACAAATTAAAGGCTAATAAAGCAAAAATACATTAATAAGAAAAGCAAGGCAACTTAGAATTTTTTTTTTTTATTTTAGCTGGTACACAAATGAATATTCCGTAGTTAAATAAATATTTATTAAGTGCTTACTATGTGCCTAGCACTGTATGGGGCTATATAATTTTTTTCTTCCGAAATTTTATTTTATTATACATATTATTTCATAACCTGACTGTCTCACTTTGCAATACATCATGAACATATATCCATATATTTAACTGTAGATTTATGGAGTCCCTTTTAGAGGTTTTGTTGTATGTCATTTTATAGATGTACCACAATTTTTTAAAACTATTCTCCTATCAGGCACTTAATCTGTTTTTTGGAAATTGTGGTAAAAAGCATAGAACAAGAGATCTACCTTGTTAACAAATTTATAAGTTTACAATATAATATTGCTGACTATATACACATTGTTATATAGTATATCTCTGTGGAACTTTTTCATTTTGCGTGACTGAAACTCTATACCTCCTGAGTAGCAATTCCCATATTTTCCCTTCTCCTAGCTTCTGGAAGTCCCCATTATACTTTCTGCTTTTATGAGTTTGACTATTTTAGATACCATATATAAGTGGAAACATGCAGTATTTGTCTTTACATGACTGATTTTCTTAACTTCATATCCTCAAGGTTCAATCATGTTGTAGCATATGAGAGCGTCTTCTTCTTATTTAAGGCTGGATAATAATCCATTGTATGTATATACCACATTTTCTTTATTCATTCATCCATTTATGAACATTTAGGTTATTTCTACCTCTTGGCGACTGTGAATAATGCTACAATAAATGTAGGAATGCACATATTTCTTTGAAATCCTCCTCCTAATTCTTTCAAGTAAATACCCAGAAGTGGGATTGCTGAATTATATGGTAGTCCTTTTACAGATTTTTTCAAATAACCTCCATAGTGTTTTCCATAGCTGTTGTACTATTTACCTTCCTGCCAACAGTGCACAAAGGTTCCAGTTTCTCATACTTGTTATTTTATGTTGTTTTGAGAAAAGAAAGCAATATATCAAAGGGATATCTGCCCACTCATATTTATCGAAACACAATTTACAATATCAAAGACATGAAATCAACCTAAGTGCCCATCAATAGATGAATGAATTTTTTGCAAAATAATAAAAATACTATTTTCCCATGAAAAAGAATAGAGTCATGTCTTAAGCAGCAACATGAATGAAGCTGGGGATCATTTTGATAAATGAAACAAGCCAAGGATAGAAAGACAAATATCACGTTCTTATTCATATGTAGAAGTTATAAAGGTGATCACTTGGAGGTAGAGAATGGAATTTTAGATACCAGAGATTACAAAGGGTGTGTTGGGGGGAAGAGGGGTAGAGAATAAAGAGAGATGCTTAGTACGTACAGTCATATATTAGAAGAAATAAGTTCTGATATTTTATAGCAGAGTGGGTGACTATCATTAACGACAATGTATTACGTATTTTGATACAGCTGAAAGAGAGGACTTAAAATATACTTCACATATAGAAATAATAAACACTTAGGTGATGGATAACCTAAATACCCTACTTGATCATTACACATTCTATATGTGTCAAAATTTTGCACACACCCCATAAATATGTACAAACATATTAAAAATTAGATAATCAACAATATATGTATTCATTCACTTTTACAGTTTAAAAACCTAAATAGTAATAGCAACTATTTTCATTGTTTCTTCACTTTGTGTTTTTTATGTAACGTTATATCCTGAGGTTTGCTCAGTATTAGTATATAAATTTTTTTCCTCCTTCTCTCCTTCTTTCCTCACACACACACACACACACACACACACACACACACACACACACACATACACACACACACACACACACACACACACACACCTGAACAGTACTGTTTTATATGTATACTATAATTTATACAACCAGACTCTTTTAGTGAATTTTTAAGTTGTCTACTGTCTTTGGATATTAAAAATAATTCTGCAATGAATAATCTTTTCTCTTAAAAAAAGACTTAAACAAATTACCTGAAATGATAAAACCTCTAGAAGAAAGCTTTTCTAGGGGAAAGGCTTCCTAACATTGGTCTTGACAATGATTTCTTGGATATGATCTCAAAAGTTCAGGCAACAAAATAAAAAATAAACAAGGGGGACTACATCAAACTAAAAAACTTCCATGCAGCCAAGGAACACTCAACAGAATGAAAAAACAGCTAACAGAATGAGAGAAAATATTTACAAACCGTAAATAGTTGTCCTTCAGTATCCATGATGGATTGGTTTCAGGACACCTCCTCCCCATGAATATCAAAATTTGTGTATGCTCAAGTCTCTCATAAAATGATGCAGTATTTTCATATAACCTATACAAATCCTTTAAATCATCTCTAGATTACTTGTAACATCTAACACAATCTAAATGCGATGTAAGTAGTTATACTGTATTTTTATTTGCACGGGAGAACTCAAAAAACCCCAGAATGCATTTATCAAAAATTGTGTATTTATTCTTACATGTTTAAACTTCAGTCGCCTTCAAAATACTCTTCATTTGACTTAATACTCCTGTTGAGACACTCTTTTCACTGCTCAAAACAGTTTTTAAACTTGTCAATGTTGATACATTTTAGTGCTTCTGCATTTTTGTTTCACCTCTTCCATATTGACAAAACATTTCCCTTTGAGGACTTTTTTCATCCGGGGAAACAAACAAATGAAAAAAGCTGCTTGGGGCGGAATTGGGTGAATAGGGAGAGTAGGGCATGGGGTTTTGCTGATTTGTTTAAAAAAAAAACTATGGAACACTCAGTGCAGTGTGGGCAGGCGTGTTGTCGTGTTGTCATGGTGGAAGAACCAGTCACCTGTTTGCTGCAACTTAGGATGTTTCTTCTGCAGATAGTCTTTCACAACAATGCTGGCTAGTACACTGATGTCGGTGGGTTCTTAGAAAACTTACCTAGTTGGGGAAGACTGTACTACAAGGGGCCCACCCTTCAAAAAAAGATAATTTCGGTTTTGGGGAGTTTCTCTCATATTATTTTTACTATTGTATTGTTTTTTATTTTTTCAAATGTTTTCAATTTGCAACTGGTTGAATCCACAAATGCAGAAACCATGGATGTGGAAACTCATGGATACAGAGTGTCAACTGTATCTGATAAAGGATTAATATCCAAAACATAAATGTAACCTACACAAGTCAATAGCAAATAATACCAATAATAATACTAATAAGTTGATTTTTTAAATGGAAAAAGGACTTGTGTAGACATTTCTCCAAAGTAGATATTCAAATGAACAACAGATATATGAAAAGATGTTCACATCATTAATTATCAGAAAAATGCAAATCAAAACTACAAAGAGATACTACTTCATTTATACCCCTTAGGATGGCCAGAAGTAGGACAGATGGATCTTATGATTTTGGTTTTTTTAGCAATCTTCATACTGTTTTCTATTGTGGCTGTACTAATTTACATCTCCCCGCACCCAACAGTGTTTGGGTGCCTTCTTCTCCACAACCTTGCAACACCGTTCTTTTTTTGTCTTTTTAATAATAACCATTCTAATGGAAGTAAGATAATATCTCATTGTGTTTTTAATATGCATTTCTCTGATAACTAGTGGTGCTGAACTTTTTTTAATATGCCTATTGCCATTTTTATGTCTTCTTTTTAGAAATGTCTGTTCATGTGTTTTGACCAGTTTTTAATTGGGTCATTTTCAAAAGAAATTTTATTTTAAAGTATTTTTACCCTCGTAGATACAAATCAACAATCTCTAGTACTATTAGAACAATCCTTTCCGTATTTACAGTGAAGTTTTTTTCCCTTCTTAACAAGTGGAGAGGCAATAACTCAACTTTATAAGTTACAGAATCATTTGTTTTTCACTGTTGCTTTGTTTGAGTTCCTTGTATATTCTGGATATTAGTCCACTTTTGGATGAATAGTTTGAAGATATTTTTTATTATCCCACAAGCTAGCTCTTCATTCTGTTGATTACTTCTTTTCTGATACAAAAGATTTTTAGTTAACTGTATTCTCATTTGTCTATTTTTGTTTGCATTGCCTGTGTTTTTGACGTCTCAGCCATAAAGTCTTGCCTAGACCAATGTCCTGAAGAGTTTCTCTCTGTTTTCTTCTAGTAGTTTTATAGTTTGAGATCTTCCTCTTAAGTCTTTAATCTATCTTGAGTCTTTAATCTATTTTTGTGTAGATAGAGTCCAATTTCATTATTTTGCACGTGGGTATTCAGTTCTCCCACCACCAATTTTTGAAGACACTATCTTTTCCCCATTGTGTAGTCTTGACACCCCTGTTGAAGACGTTTTGATCATATAGGTATTGGTTTATTTCTGGGTTTTTGATTCTGTTTCATTGGTCCACATGTCTGTCTTTATGCCAGAATCATATGTTTTGTTTTAGAATTTTTTTTTACATTTTCTTCTCCCATACATTCTTTTCCTGAAAAGTATTTTTAGTAGACTATTTTTTAAAAGACTTTTAGGTTCACAGAAAAATTGAAAAGAAAGAATGGAGATTTGGCATACATTCCCTGCCCCCACACATGCATCACCTTTTCCAGTATCAACATCTTCTACCAGAGTGGTATTTTTGTTTTAGTTGAACCTACATCAATACAACAGTATCACTAAAAGCTCATTGTTTACTTTAGGATTCATTCTTGGTGATATGCTTTCTATCAGTTTGGACAAATGTATAATATTATATACCCACCATTACAGTACCATACAGAGTAGTTTCACTGCCCTAAAAATCCTCTGTGCTCTGATTATTTATTCCTCACAACTTCTTAACTCCTGAAAACCACAGTCTTTTTAGTTGTCTTCATAGTTTTTTCTTTTTCCAGAATGTCATATAGTTGAAATTTTATAGAATGTAGTCTTTTATGATAAGCTTCTTTCACTTAGTAATATGCATTTAAATTTCCTGCATGTTTTTTCATGGCTTGGTAGCTCATTTCTTTTTAGTATATTCCATATTTTGGACATACCACATTTTATTTATTCACCTACTGATGGACATCTTGGATGCTTCCAAATCTTGGCAGTTATGAACACAGCTTCTATGTATATCTGTGTTCATGTTTTTGAGCACACATAAGTTTTCAACTCTTTTTCTTTTAAAATTTGAGTTGGAGTCTCACTCTGTTGCCCAAGCTGTAGTTTACTGACTGCTCCCGGCCGCTGCAGCCTCATTCTGCTGGGCTCCGGTGATCCTTCCGCCTCAGCCTCCCAAGTAGCTGGAACTACAGGAGCGTGCAACCACATCCGGCTAATTTTTTGATATATTGTAGAGATGAGGTATCGCCAAGTTGCCCAGGCGGGTCTCGAATCCGTGGGCTCAGGTAATCCACTCACCTCAGCCTCCCAAAGCGCAGGATTACAGGCTGAGCCACTGAGCCCAGTAGTTTTCAACTCTTTTGGGTAAATATCAAGGAGTGAGATTAAATGACAAGAGTATGTTTGATTTTGTAAGAAATTGCCAAACCGTCTTCTAGAGTGCTTTTACCATTTCACATCACCACCAGCACTGAATGAGAGTTCCTGTTGCTTCACATTCTTAACAGCTTTTGAGGTTGCTAGTGTTTTGAACTTTGTTTTTTTTCTTGTAGGTGTATAGTGGTATTTCATTGTTATAATTTGCATTTCTCTGATGATATGTGATGTGGAGCATCTTTTCATATGGTTATCTCTACTGTTTTTATCATTATTGTTTTCTAATATGTTTTAAAGTCAGGAAAGTGAGAAATATTTTGCTTTGTTCTTTCTCAAGTTTGCTTTAGCTATTTGTGGTCCTTTGTGGTTTCATTTGAATTTTGGCATTTTTTAAAATTTCTGCCAAAAATGCCATGGGAGCATTGATAGGGATTTCATTTACCCCTCAGATCATTTTAGGTAGTATAAATATCCATGACCATGAGATATCTTTTTATTTATTTGTGTCTTCTTTAATTTCTCTCAACAGTGTTTTGTAATTGCCATTGTCTAAGTGTTTTACCTCCTTGGCTAAGTTTATTCCTAATCATTTTATTCCTTTTGATGTTATTGTAAATGAACATTTTTTTCTTCATATACTTTTTGGGTAGTTTGTTGTAAGTGGCAAATGGCAACATAACCTATTTTTGTATGTTGATTTTGTATCCTGCAACTTCATTGAATTTGGTTATTAGTTCTAACAAGTTTTTATGTTTGTGTGTGAATGGAATCTTTAGGGCTTTCTACATAGAAGATAGTGTCATCTGAGAGTAGAGATAATTTCATGCCTTTCTTTCTTCTTTTATTTATGTTTTTTTCTTGCCTAATTGATCTACCTAAAGTTTTCAGTACTATCTAAATAGAAGTTATGAGAGTCGGCCATTTTTCCTTGTTCCTGATCTTAGAGAAAAAAACTGTCAGTTGTTCACTGTTGAATATGATGTTAACTGTGGGCTTTTATATATGGCCTATATTATGTTGTATATATTCGTCTACATGATGGTGTCTCATAAGTCACTAGGTTTTCTTTACTTTTTAAATTCTTCTTTCTTATTGCTACCTTACTGAATATCAAATAACATGTGCTTGAATTCACTGATTTTTTTTCTTGTGCTTGATAAAGTCTGTTGTTGAACAACTCTGGTGAATTTTTCAACTCAATTATTGTATTCTTCAGCTCCAAAATTTCTGCTTGGCTCCTGTTTATGTTTTCTGTCTGTTTAAATTCTAATTTTGTCCATGCATTATTTTCTGAGCTTGTTGAACATCTTTATGATGGTTATTTTGAATCTTTGGCAGGCCATTCATATGCCTCTGCTTCTTTAGAACCAGTATTTTGGTCCTTTGATTTGGCCATGTTTCCCTTTCCTTATGTGCCTTGTAACTTTCCTGATAAGATCTATGCATTTGAACAAAACAGTCACCTCTACCTATCTCTAAGGATTGCATTCATACAGGAATATAACTAATCATTAATCATTCTTAATCACCCTAGCTAGATTGTCTGTGGGTCTCTCAAACCTGTTTTGTGGATAGTTGTTCTCTAGACTTGTGTGTGTGCATTGCCAGTTAGAAGGATTTACTCATTTTTTTTGAGTTTATAATCTCTTGTTTCTTCAGATGTCTGCCTGTGATACTATAGGGTTTCTGGAGCTGCCATATGCTACCCAGTCTTCTTTGTTCTCAGTGGTCCCCAGGCTTTTAAAGTATGTCTGGTCCTGCCAGGGCTCTTAGCTGGGCAAAATAGAAACCAGTCTCTTTAGCATGCCCCTGGAAAGTCTGTATGTTGGACATGTGTTTTAGTATTCTTTTTACTTTCCCAGGGAGAAGCTGGTTGTTGGGAGTTTTCTCCCTATCCTGCCACACTGAGCTAGGGGTGGGGGAAAGTGAGTGGCATGGATTTTTCTTTTCTTTTTTTAGATTTGAAAATATAGTTTATTTAAAAACTAAATTAGAGAGAGAGAGAGAGAGAGAGAGAGAGAGAGGGAGCGAGCGAGAGAGAGACAGAGAAGAAGAAAGATTTACCTTCCTGAGGTAGGGGAGGTAGGCAAAGCATAAGAAAACATGGCCTGACCATAGCTCAAAGAGCACATGGCCCACACCATAGCTTAGCAGGGCAGTGGTGGCATGGATTTTTCTACTGGCTTTGATTCAGATGGTTTCACATTTGGTTGGGGTACAAAACTTTTAAACTTGTTTCTGGATTTCTCACAAAGTGAAATGTTCCATGTATTGTTTGTGGGGGTAAGAAAGTCTGGGATTCCTGTTTCACTATTTTGCAGATGATACCTCCCTGTGAGTTCTAAAGTCATAAGCAACTTAGGAAAGGTTTTTATAGTTATGAAAACAACAAATAAGTCAACTAATAAATATATAAGGCAATTTCAAATAATTTTAAGTGTCTTGAAAAAATAATACAGGTTGTATGGTAATAAGTCACTGCCTAGGCTAATTAAATTGGCAGATCAGGCAACTTAAATTTATTTTAGCACAGATCTGAAAGATAATAGTCGGTTATATACAGACATGTGAATAACTGGGGAAAGGCATTCCAGGTAGAGAGAAGGGAGAGTCCAAAGGCTCACAGCCAGGCACATCCTTGGTCATGTGTCTAGAAGGGACACTCGAATGGGAGACATATATGAAAAAGGTTCAGAGAGGCAATAGATGCCCAGTTCCTGTAGAGCCTTGTAGATAGCGTTATAGGATCTTGAATTTCATTCAGAGTGGATTGAAAGACCATGAATAGACTGAACAGAGCCAGGGTTGTGATCTGGCTTATAACTTAATGGGATCATCGTGGTTGTCCTGTGAGAAGAATATAGGGGGACAAAAATGGGAGTCTACAATAAGAACATGAGGGGAGATGGTGGTGGCAGTATGAGTATAAGGACAGAAGCAGTGAATGTGATGAGACATGCTCAAATTTGGATTTCTCCAATGTAAAACCAACAGGATTTGATGTTAGTTGTACGAGAAATAAGTCAAAGATAATCCATAGATTTTGGGAACCAAACAACTGGACAAATAAAGTCCCCAAGTTGATGAGCTGGAAAGATGTAGACGGAACAGGTTTCAAGGAGGAGCTCAAGAGTTCCACTTGGCCATCGTCAGTTTGAGTTACCTTTCAGACATTGTAGCTGGGAAGTAGTACAAGATAAATACATTTGGGAATTGCCAACCTGTCAGTGATATTTAAAGTCTTGATTTTAAATGAAATCATGTAGGAATAAGGATGGATGGAGTACAGAACTATGGACTCAAATGTGAGACAGAGTAGTCAGGGAGGTGGGAGGAAAGCTAGAGAGTGTGATGTTTCATGAACAAAATGAAAAGGTATGTTACAAGGTGGGAGAGAGTATCTGCTTCAAATACTACTGTAAACTGTAACTGTCTTTGCCGTGACCTATAACATACAATTAGCACAGTCATACACCACATAACAGTGTTTCAGTCAATGACAGACCACATATGTGATGGTGGTCCCATAAGATTATAATGGAGATGTAAAATTCTTGCTGTCTAGTGATATTTTAGACATTATAATGTTCATTGTGCAATGTATTACCTATACAGGTTTAAATAAATCTACTGTCAGTCATATAAAAGTATAGCACATAGAATTGTATACATAAAACTTGATAATGATGATAAATTATTGCTAGTGGTTTATCTATTTCCTGTATTGTCTTTTTTATTGTTAATTTAGCACGTACTATAAAACAGCCTCAGGTAGGACCTTCAGGAGGTATTCCAGACGAAGACATGGTTGTCATGGTTGATAGCAGCTTCATGTGTGTTATTACTCCTGAAGACCTTTCAGTAGGACAAGATATGGAGGTGGAAGATAATGATATGGATGATCTTGAATCTGTGCAGACCTAGGTTAATGTGTGTGTATTTTTGTCTTCGTTTTTATTTTTAAAAAAGCTTTAAAAGTACAAAAATGTTTTAAATAGAAAAAAGCCTATAGAATAAGGATATTTTTAAAAAGGAGTTTTTTTGTTTGTTTTTTGTTACTGTTTGAATGTATTTGCCAATGTGTTTACAGCAAAGGAAATGGAACAGTATACAGTTATAGGTTCTGCATTTCAATGTGCCATGGAAGGTTCTTTTCAATGCTTTGTCCTTGCTTAAAGGAAGCCACAGCCTTTCAGAAGTTTCTCGTGTTTCTCGAGTCACAGGCAGGTGTCAGCTGCCACATGAAATGGGAGTCTTCCTGGATTTGCTACTTCACATCCCAGTTCCCACCCTTGCAGCTGGGAAAGGGGAGAGAAGGAGGGCCACACAACTCAAGGGTCTTCTGTTCTCGCAGAACCCAGCCCTACCCCACCCCCAGTCAAGGGTGGGGGAAGACCTGGAGCAGAAGGAGGACAGAAAGGGCCTGAGCAAGCCCATGTTCTAGTCTGTTCTGGGTGCTACAACAAAGTACCACAGCCTAGGGGGTTGTCAACAGCCGACACTTCTGGAGGTTGAGAGTCCAAAATCAAGGTACTGATAGGTCACCTTCAGGTGAGGCCTGTTCCTTGTTCACAGGTGGCTGCATCCTCATGTGGGGGAGGGGCTCATGGTCTCTATCCGGCCCATTTTATAACGATCCTGACTCCCTCATGGGGGCTCCATCCTCATGACTAATCACCACCAGAGGCCCCACCTCCTCATACCATCACATCAGGGTTTCGAATTTCAACATGTGAGTTTTGAGGGGCCACAAACACTTGGACTATGGGCCTCAGGTGAGTATGCTGAATCCTCACAGGAAGGCAGACTCAGGAGAGGCAGAACAAAGGGCTCTGCAGGACTGGTGGTCCTGGGATGGCCTGGCCACCTGAGGTTACAGCTGGGCCTGCCCAGACCAGCTTGGCCACGTGGGCAGTCAGCAGGAGTGAGTTTGTGGCCAGAGTCTTCTCCAGTGCCCACCATAAAGTCCACCAAACTGGAGATGCTCCTGTGGCAGAGGAGGAGGAAGCTGGGTCCTTATAGTGTTTTCTCCGAGCAGAAGCGCCAGCTCAACCTGTCTGGAATACTGACCCACAGGAACTGTGAAGGGTAACTAATTGATGATCATTGTTTATGCCATTAAGCTTGAGGGTGACTTTTTCCAAAGCAGCAGCTATTTGGGACACCACAGGTTATAAAAACGATAATCACATGCTGCTGAGGGTCAGCTGAGACTCTGGTGCCCACAGGCTCTCAGAGAATTCCAGACCTGAGTCATTGTCCCAAGATCCATTTCTAACCGGCAGATGAACTCAGTTTTCTCCAGCAGGTGACCACTTGTGTGTTTCAGAGGTGCACTCCACACTCCTGGGGGCGCTTTACATTCTAACTGGTGTCACCTACCTGTTCAGGAGCTCAGCTGCCCAGCTATCCAAGTGGGAATCTAGAAGTGCAGGGACTGAGTGTGTTAAGTCACAGAACCAAAACAGGTCCCCAGGAGACCACAAAATGTCCGGGGCCTCGGAGGACAAACACAGCTGTGTGAGGCAGTTCGGGCAGCCGTGACAAAGGACCACAGATCAGGCCATTTCAACAACAGACACTGACTCACATCCTGGAGGGTGGAAGTTCAAGATCAAGGTGCAGTTGGGTTGGTTCTTCGGAGGCCGCTCTCCCTGGAGTGTAGGCACTGTCTCCTTCCTGTGTCCTCACAGTGTCATCCCTTCATGTCTGTCTGTGTCCTCATCTCCTCTTCTTGTAAGGACATCAGTCAGATTGGGCCAGGGTGACCCAAATGACATTGTTTTACTGGCCTGTGCCTGTGGGTTACTGTGAATCCATAGGACGACAATCCAGGGCAGGCTCTGTCTCTAGCTCGGGAAGAGTTCCAGAAACCAGCGCCTTTTATAGGACAATTGAGGACCTGTGGCCCTGCACATGGGAGAGGTGGCTAGAGTCAATATTTTTATATGGTTGTAAAATGTGCTTGTGCTTTAAACTGTTACTGCAAAAGATTTAAAGATATTAGAGTTTATGAAGTAAAAAAGCTAAGTACAGTAAGCTGAGGTTAATTTTTTATTGAAGAAAAATAAATTTAGTGTAACCTAAGATAGTATAGTACAGCAATGTCCTAGGCATTCACATTTATTCACCACTCATTCACTGACTCACCCATATCAACTACCAGTCCTTCAAGTTCTATTTGTGATAAGTGCCCTATACAGATGTACCACTTAAAAAATATTTTATACCATATTATTACCGTACTCATTCTATGTTTAGATAGTTTAGATTTACACATACTTACCATTGTTACAGTTGCCTACAATATTCAATATAGTACTATGTTGTACATATTTGCAGCCTAGGATCAATAGTCTATTCTGTACAGCCTAGGTGTATAGTAGGCTATACGATCTAGATTTGTGTAAATGTACTCTATGATTTTCACTCAATGACAGAATTGCCTAACAGCACATTTCTCAGAGTGTATCCCTATCGTTAAGCAATGCATGACTGTACTGTATCCTATCGGTTCATGATTGTGATATGTTTACTCAGAAATCAGTAAGCATAGAATATGATACAAGTAATGCATGAACGGTTAGCATTATGCTAGACACATAGGCCATATGCAACCCAAACATAGAAGACAACGCTTGATGACTATTTGGGATGCATTATGCACACATGGATAAAATAAAAGAGATGTTCACCCAGGTTCCAAGTTGTGAATCGTTTTTACAAATCATTTATACATGTATTTATTGCTTGGAACGTCCAGTGTTTTCATATAAAAAATGATAACTATGTCCAAGGCTAGGTAAGCAAAGCTATAGCAACTGTTGAACTGTAACACTAATACCTGCAACTGGTTTGCACTATTATTTTATTACTGCTTCTACTTATTTTGACCTAGTGATCCACTTAGCCTGTCTATTCCTCGGGCTTTTACAAAAGATAATATGCAGCTGATTTCTGTTAAGTAGCATTATGTGGATAATACTCACAAAGTTATTAGTGAAGCCCCTCAGACCTCACACTTGTTTCAAATAGTTAACCTAAAGAGAGGTAGCTATCTAGAGGACAACCAACGATTAAAAATGAAAACATGAATGATATTCAAGGGTATTTAGTCATTCCTAATGCCAGTGACATTTCTCTTCCAAGTCTACTCTGGATCCTCAAGAGACTGCATATTGCCTTATTGTAACTTTTTTTTCCTCTCTCTCCCCCTGCTTAACTAAAATATTTTTTCTGCTTGTTTCACCAGCATAAACACATTCTTGGGTTGTGGGAATTAGGAGGCAGGAGAAGTGAAGATCACAAGGATATTTGCCCAACATGGCATCCCTCCAGGCATTAGACTCGTCCTTTAGAGACGGCTTGGCAAGGGCATCTTGATATTCTGGGCCACTGAGCAGAGAAGACCAACCAGACTCATGCTTATTATGTGAATTTTGGGACATCTTCCCTTTCATAGGGTGCTGTGCTCTTAAATGCTCTTAAGTTTGGTATCCTGGTGTGAATGAAGATGAACAATATAGCATATGTGAATGACTCATGTAGAAAACATGAGAGAAGGTGCCAGGCTCCTTCTCAGTGCTGATGTTTGTGGTGTGACACTCTCATGTCAGCCTAAGAGGTGCCTGAGGGTAGGGTTTAATTGCATTTTTGTATAATAACTACTGGGCAGGTGTCAAAAGGTATTCTATTCTTTTAGTTGTCTCAAAAAAAGTGCAAGAAATTCTGTCAGATTCCTGTTTCTCAACAAAACGGATTTCAACCAATTCAATATTTGCTGTAACTGGTGAGTGTATGGGTGTGTAATTGAGAAAGGCGGAGGAAATTTGGAGAAGAAGCTAAGACAGAATGAGTATGAATCACTGTTTTGGGAAGTTATTCATATATTATTTTCGCTCTCTTGATTTTGTGACATTGATCCAAGAAATATAAACATATTAAGCAGTTTTGTAACACTTCCTTTCCTCTGCATAGTGTTAGCAAGTCATTAATAAACTTCCTCTGCTGTGTATGAGGAAATTTTACCTGGAATCTGAAAGCACAGAAATTTCTTGTGGGCTTATTAATGACAATGAGTCAACTCAGTCTAAGTAAAAAATACACATTTTATGGGCCCCAAATAGGATCTATCAAAATAATATTGGAATAGTTTAGTATAGTTATATTTTGCCTTATTGATGATTAATTTGAGTTGTAAGATTAATTTAAATACTGATTGTATTAATTGGTCGTGTGTGTGTGTGTGTGTGTGTGTGTGTACAAAGTTTGAGATTTTCAGTATTTGCTATGATCTTTTTAAAGTTACATATTCAAGAAGGACATGAAGAAAATACACTTGTTTTTAAAATTTATAATAAAAATATTGACTGACATATTTAGGAAGGACAGGAAGAAAATACATTTGTTTTTAAAATGTATAATGAAAGTATTGACTTTCTGTGAAAACTTGAATAATTTCCTTAATTATTTCCCCTGTGATTACTTTCATATTGGTATAAAACACTTAATTTTTAAAAAAAACTTGTATCTATTACGGAGATATAGACTTAAGTATACCTGAAAATCAAATGAATAGAGTTTAGTGACTTTCTATTGGAAAAAACCTACACTTGTGGATGCAAGTAACTGAGAGAGTAAATTCTTCTCTAATTTCTTCTCATCAGTTTAGAAATTCAGGCCTTAAAAACATAGTGTGTGAATAAATGTTGGTTAGTGTAGCATGCCTTCAGCAAAATGGTATAAAAATATTGTCTTAGGTGCTGTCTCCCTGATCTCAGTCTCCTGCCTACTCAAATCCTATTTTAAGGACAACCTTTTAAAAATGAACTCCCTAGATAAATAGAGTGACTATAACTTGTATTAAGTTCATTTCTTAGTCCTTTAGAACTGTCTTTTCTTTGCTAACTAAACAACTTTGATCTTGCCCTCTACTTGCCCTTTTGTTTCTTTTTCTGACTTCTCCTTCTACCTCCTTCTCTCTCCATCTTTTCCTTTTCATTTATTAGTTTTTTTCCCTACTCATGCTGAGATGAGGTGGAAGGTGGCCAGAAGAATAGATAAAAATTAATATTCCCATAAAATATTGTTCATACAATGATATGAAATCCGGGTAGATTCATGGAAAAATGCACATCTGGGGAAACACAGTTTCTTCATGCTTACTTCACATGTGTTTCTGGCTCCTTCTCGAGAGTCTTGATCAAGTTTTTTGTTTTGTGTACACCACTGTGCTTATTTCACTGAAGTTCAAAGAATAAAATAATTTCAGTGTTTAAAGTTCAGTTCTTGTCTGAGGTATAAATCTTTTCTGTAACAACTTGGCTGATGGTTACTTACTTTGAATACCATTAGATGAATTCATTTAATGATAGAAGAATAGTTTTGTAAACTATGTTATGTGTAGCTACTCAGTAAGATATTGTGGTCTCTAAAAATGATGGCTCTGAGGACTTCAAATTGCCTTGGAATATGCTTATGTTATATGAAAACGGTTGATGGCAGATTTAGTGTAACTGTTAAAACCACGAACATATGCGTATGGCAAAAAACTGTTTTAAGGACTGTGACTGATGTTTTTCTTTGATTTTTTCCAAATGTCCAATAACATGTATATTACTATTATGATTTAAAAAAATCTTCCTAAGTGGATATGACCAAGAAGGACAACTCTGATAACCAACAGCGTGCCTCTTGCTTCCTGGCTCTTTGATAACATTCATACCCACCTCTGTTGTTCCCTGCTTTGGATTTTAAGCTTTTGTTTCTACTAATAGAAAATAAATTTACACTTTCAAAAGAGCAAGGAAAAAAACTGTTTACTTCATTAGTCTGTATAAAAATAGCTTTGAAATGCAATTGCATAATCCTTAAATAGAAGGAAAGATATACAAAGGTAAGCAAGATGCTTACTTTTAGACATGCTTTCTGAAGTCTGGTGTGCAAAAGCTGCTTTCTGTAGGAAATACTATTCTTTTTAAGTTATAATAATTAAATTTTATATTTAAAAAGATGCATCTTTATAAGAAGTTTTTAATCCATGTGTGGTTAAATTTAGGTGGCATCTTACTTGGAAACACACTCAAGGACTTTGAAAGCCCATTCAAGAAAATATGAAAATGTATTTGGACTCAAATTGCTTCCAACAATAATAATTGATTGAAAGCATTATTGCATGTTACCTTTCTTATTTAAAAAATATACTGTGAGGAAGCCTTGAAAGACTGCTTCTTTTCCAGTCTCTAAATCTAATATGATTTAAAAAACCCGTTTTGTATCAAATGTGCAAGAGTGCTACTTTACCTTTCTTCCCCACACGATATCAGAAATATGTTTTTTGTAGAAGAAAAATATCATCATTGTTAGATGTAGAAAACGCCAACATTTTGTCAATATTTATTACGGCTCATTTAATTGCCAGATATAACTTTGAGATTTCTGAGTTTTTTATGTATATATGCAAATACCTCTATTTTTCCTAAACAAAACCAAAACAAATGCCAACTACAGAATTTCTGAAAAACGAAATTTCATGTAATGACTCACAAGTTCACTTATCCAAGTAGAGACTAGAATGTATGATAGCATGGAATATTTTATATCACATCATGCATATGCATATTTCCTTCTACAAAATGTAATCATCTTAAATATTATCTTCAATAATATCATCTGAATTTCTCAGATATATGCAAAAATTGAACACAACTTGAATTTCCAACAAGGATTCAACATTCTGTGTTTTCTCTGAATAACATTCTCAGCACTAGAGGGTTTAACTTTAATAAGTATATATTCTTCACTGTGGAATTGTAAAGAGATCCTAATAGATTTGCTATTAGTAGTTATTTGGTTATGGGAATTAGCTTTAATTATGCAATAGTACCTATCACACTGCAATGAAATTAGTATGTTATTACACACTGTTCACCAGAACACAAGTAATGTGATTTTGTATGCTGATCTTAAATTGCCATATTGTAGGCCAACAGTGCTTCGATGTTGGCAGTTTTATATGGTTCAATCTAGTATTATCATCAACTGAGAGCTGCTCCTGGCATATTTTTGAAGAGCAATGTGCTAATGTAATGTGGTTTTCAAGAAACTGCTTGCTCCTTGGATTTTTTTTTCTTTTTCTTTTTTGTGCAATACCCAAATTGCTATCCCTCTCCCCTGCTCCCTTGCAAAGCTCCCTTCCTCCGTGAACAGAACCCCACTATGTTCCCCCCGGCACTCACCAGACACCACCAGTGCCGATCCACTGCCAAAGCACCATTGGTGGATTATTAATGGTCCTAAATGGCACTCTGAAAAATATCATCTCATGCAAGGAAGCCAATAGCATTGCTTTAGTTTCCAGAATCTCATGAAAAGACAGAAGGTGAAGAAGATGAATTTGGTTTCTGTGGCTTATTACCAGTGGTGCAAAGCATGTGTCATAAAATGGCTTTATATGTAAGTTCACAATAAAGCCCTATACTACTACCCTTGGAGGAACCTAATTTGATCTATGTAATAGCCCAAGATGCAGCTCCAGTGATGAAGACTGCTAGATGTCACTGACATTAGAGGAGTAGCTTCATGTGTAGATGATGGCCATAAATAACATTCCAGACTTATAGAGCCAGTACATTTTTTAAAAAATTCAGAAAATGGATAATCCAGTAAGTTCCTCATTGATTCAATTGACTATCAAGGCTGTATACACTCCATCAGTGCTGTATGTGAGTTCTGAGCCTGTAAAAGTAAGGGCCATCTTGAGATACTGTCTGATTTTATTAGCAGGACCTTTCAAAGCAGTTTATATCATCTGGAATTAGATAATCATGACGTTGACACATAGCCAGAGGTTAAGAATGAGATACTTGAGGATCCTGCAGACTTTGGCAACAACACTCATACATGACTATATTGATGGGTAATGATTATTTTTGTGGTGTAAGCATAAATTGAAATGATACCTCCCATTTTATTTTCAAAGTCCTTCAGCAATGAGAGTGTCATTTATCATTTTGCTTTCTTCCTCCTGCATTCTTTAAGTTTTTCAAAATGATCTTGCTTACATGGTTCAAGTGGTCAGATGCAGTGTAGTGAATGTGTGATTTGATTCTTTCCCTAAAGATTAGCTTTTTTTCAAGACAGAACTTGTTCTCTCACAAGTAACTAATGGCAAATGAAGATCTATAATTGCACCGAACAGAAATTGCTAGAGAACACTTATGTTACTGTTTGAGGATCTGTGAAATTATACAGATGCCAGTGTAATTATAACTGGATTTGGTTCTTATATCAATCGATTGGAAATAACATCCTTTTTAAAAGGAGAAAAAAATGAGAATAATCTTAAATATCCAATTATGAGAAGTTGTCATTGAACCAGTTATACATACATTAGTGGTATAACCTAACTAGATGTTAGCACATTGTACCTGCAGTTTAGAAATTTTTATACCACTTAAAAACATTCAAATTGTTAATGGAGTTCTACTTTTAGAGTTATGGGTGTGGTAACATATTTTAATGAAATCCTAATTCTGATATTAACAGAGGAGGAATTTTCAGAAAATCTTCAGAACATTCTGTATTGTTTTGGTGAACATGAACATTTGAGTATAGAGAAAAAGTGAAATCAGAACTTCTAGTATCATTTGTATTTTAAGATCCACAATATAACTTTCTCTGAAAACAATACACCTCTCAGGCTTTCCCAAGGTTACTCAATTTTCAATATTTTTTCCTTTAATGAAAACATAGACATTCTAGTACTTTATAACACATGAAAAGTTATTCCTTGGCATTGGATTTATGGAAACATTTTCATGATTGTCAGTCATTCCTTGAATTCCAAGTCTGTACTAGTCTGTATAATTATAAATACATGTGTCTTATCATTGTTTGGTGTTAAAGCCAAATAAAGTTTTCAAAATGCCAGATGACATTGAGACATCAAATTTTTTACATTCAAGAATGTACAAATTCACAGTTTCACAGTAGAACTCTGTGAACTTTGATTGTAAAGCCACCATTGTCCTGGAAACCAAGATTTTCCTTAATAATTGTCATTTTTAATCATCTATATGTGTATAAGTCTCTTAAAATTCTGTTTCTTAAGTTTAATCCTATGCTCTTAATTGAGCCATGTATTCAACTTCTTTTCCTTAGTTTACGTTCTATGCTTGGCTATAAACTGAAGAGCAAATTTAAATGTGATATTTTCCTCTTTCTATTTTAGGTTTTAAGCTTGAAAGTCCTTTCTTAATCACACTTCAGGTAATCATAAGTTAAGATTAAATACAAAAGATTCCACATTCTCTTATCTTAACTTAAACAATTCAATTTATTAGTAAATCGTCAACATAACCTGGTTATCTACAAAAGTAGTTTTTTATGAAAAAGTGAATTTTTATTATTCATTAAGTGATCATGTTACTTAAGCCACATAATATGGTACATCCAGAAACAGTTCTTATAAAGATGTTTGTTAAGTGCTCTGATGACTTGAATTTTTGTTGAACTCTTGTGGATGTTGTCCAAGAGACCTTGTATAAAAATATAAAATAGACTTACGAGAATATTCTGGGGAAAAGACTTCATGATAGACACATTCTTATAGTGATTTGACATATTATTAGTTTCATCTCAAGCCTCTGTTTCCATAATATGAAATAACTATCAATAGTTATTTCATATTATTGATTCAATACTATGTGATAACTATTTACAACCCACATATTGAGAAATGCTACTGTCTCTAATTATAGGTCAGCATTTGTTCCCTTTGAATTTAAATAATTTGTGGACCTTATCCAAGTGTCTGTGTGACATTGTACATCATCACTGACAAGAAAAAAATGCTAGAATCATGGTGCTGGCTAAGTCTATATTAAATAAATTATTAAAGGAATCAGATTGCTCTGGTCAACAAAATAAATAATTTTGTTTAATGAGGTAGTGTTTAAAGACTTCCCTTATCTTTTCTTGTCTATATCACCAATGTTTTTACTTTGCTGTTTCTTCCTCACTGCCTACTACCATATACAACTGATAAATATTTCTGACTAAATGAATGAGTTGAAAAAATGTATGCAAAATATAAAAATATGCTTTGTGTCTAAATACACCTTTCCTGATTCCTACTGAAAGCATTTAGTTTTTCCTGGAAATTATAAATCTAGAAGTACTTATGCTTATTCCTACGGTGTTTGTGTACACATGAATCAGTGTGGCATTTCCATGTCTATTAAATGTGAAGCTGTTCCCTACCCAGAAACTAGATAGCTGGGCTTGGTGGCTCAACCTGTAATTCCGCGCTTTGGGAGGCTGAGATGAGTGAATTGCCTGAGCCCATGGGTTTGAGACCCGCCTGGGCAACTTGGAGAGACCTTATCTCTACAATAAACCAAAAAAATTAGCCGGGCGTGGTAGCGCACACCTGTAGTTCCAGCTACTTGAAAGGCTGAGGTGGTAGTTTTGCTGGAGCCCCAGCAGGTCGAGGCTGCGGTGGCCAGGAGCAGCCACTGTACGCCAGTCTGGGCGACAGAGTAAGACTCCAACTCAAAAAAAAAAAAGAAAGTAGATAACAGCAGGATTATCATGAGCAGCCCTTTCATAATTTATGACAGCTTGATTTTTTTTAGCTACATAGCCTATGAATTACTAAAGTCATAGTATATGAAACAATAACTTTTCATTTAATTCATACTAAAATAAAATCATTTTGTATTTCTTTACTTATTAAACCCCTTATATTCTTGTGTATTTATTGATATCTTAAAATATTTTCCAAAGACACATAGCCAAAAAGAAGGACAAAATTATGGGCTTTGCAGCAATTTGGATGAATTCAGAGTCTCTCATACTCAGTGATCTATCGCAGAAATGAAGAACTGAGTTCTTCATGTTCTCACTTATGAGCAGACACTGAACGTATGTCATAATGCTATAAGAAATGGTTTGGCATGCTACATGGGAAAGGGAGAACACACATAACATCAATAAAGGCACCTGATCTCAAACCAGGTGAAGTGGGGACCAAAGAGAGGCCCAAACTTTACCACTTATCTACCTAATCCTGCATTGTACCCCACATCTTTAAAATTAAAAAGTTTTATATTTCTGCATTTTTACTTGCTTGTCATCATTTATTAAATTAAATACCATTTTCTTGCCAATATATTTAATAACACACTCAGATCACTGAGGAATTTATATGACAGAAACAAAGAATCTGCTTTTATTATTTTTACTTAATATATTCTGGAACTACCAGCCAATGCAATAAGAGAGGAAAAGTAATAAACACAGCTATTGAAAGATATGGAGATAAAAATACTGTTATTTGTAAGCAATAAACTTTCTTACTTTGGTTTTCTAGTTAGAAAACAAAATCAAACAAACAAAAAGAAATAATTAGTTCACTATAGAGCAGTAGTTCTCACAATGTGATCTTCAAGATCCTCTCAGAGGTTTGTTAAGATCAAAGCTATTTCCTTTGTAAAACTAAGATTTTTAAAATCTTTTTCACTTTTATTTTATGAGTGTATAATAGAGTTTTCCAGAGGCTATGTGATGTATATCCCAGCAGATTAAATGCAGAAACATATGTTAGAATATGGTTGTTTTCTATTAAGGCAGACATTCAAGAGATTTATAAAATTAAAACTGCCTCTCTTCTCTCTTCTCTATATGTTTGATGGGGGATCCAAAAAAACCTGGAATTGTCTTTTGGAGAGCAAGTCCCTTATAGTACCCTTGGAATTTGTTTTTCTGGGTCAAATGATCAACCAAAGTTTTTATCTGGAAGTTATGAGAAGGTTGCATTATGATTTGTGGAAGAAATATCCTGAGTTGTGGCAAACAGGTAACTGGCTTTTCCACCTTGACAATGCACCTGCCCACACATACTGAGTGTTCAGCAATTTTTGACCAAAAACAGCATGATCCTTATGCTCCATCCTCCCTTTTCACCTGATCTCACTTTGAGTTACTTTTTTTTGGTTTCCCTGGATGAAAAAGTCTTCCAAGGGAAATATTTGCCAATGTGGAAGAAGTGAAACACAAAACAGCAGAAGCACTAAAAGGCATCAAAATTGAGGAATTTAAAAACGGTTTTGAGCAGTGGAAAAAGCATGTTACTAGGTGTATTGCATCAAACAGAGAGTACTTTGAAGGTGACTGAAGTTTAAATTTGTACAAATAAATACCCAAATTTTAATAAATAAATTCTGAGGTTTTTTTTTGGTCCCCTTTTGTATTTTGTTTTGGAAAACAATTGTTTCTTGTAAAAGTAGGTCACATGTTAGCATATATAGACTTGTTATTTGTGTATAAATTAATCAAAAAGATTTTAACAATTAGAAAAAACAAATACAGAAAATATTAATAGTTGTAACCCACACAGACAAAAGCTCTTTGCTGTCTTTATTCATTTTTGAGACTGCAAAGTGGTTTTAATATTAAAAATTTGAGAATTTCTGGTTCCAGGATGAGTAATGTATATTTGTGTACACAACAACAACCAAATATAATTTAAAGTGGAAAACAGTGAAATGTTTATGAATAACCTTATGGATTTATATGGAATATATAATAGTACCCTGTTTTAGTAGAATTTAGGAGATTCAATAAATGGAGATTCATACCATGTTCCTTGGTAGAAATTTTGACTATTTTATTTTATTTTATTTTATTTATAGATTTTATCTATTTTCAAACTTATTTAACATATATGAATTATAGAACATATTTCAATGCAAATATGTTAGACCTATAAAAATGATAATTTCTATAAAATTTAACTAAATTCTAAAGTTTATGCAGGAATAACAGGGCGACAACTGCAAATAGCATTATTTAAAAGCAGCATAATGGAGACCTAGGTTACCTGGTGTTAAAGTTTACAACAGAGTCAGATAAATAGGATCAATGATCTAAAAACTAGTTTCACTGTGTACCATGCATTTGCATTTTATATAGGATAAAGGGGACATTTGTGTTTTATATTACTTAAAAAGATATATAAATAGAAACAATTCTTCTAAGTTCAGTGAAAATAAATATCATTACTAAGCATTTGTAAATTGTTGGGGGTCAGTCATAAATTGATACAACCTTCTTAGATAGCTATTTGCTATTATGCACATTAAGTGCTTTAAAATATTTATAATCTTTAATGCAACTAATTTATTCTTAGCAATTTTTACTGAGAAAGTGTTCAGAAATAAGAAAATATTTATACATAAATATGTTCACAATAGCACTTTTTATACTAATTCAAATTTTAGAGCAATATATACATCTGCTTATTGGGCAGTGATTAAATAAATATGGTAATGACAAGGAAAAACAGCATTTGGAGCAGCATTAAGTAAGAATAGAGGATATAACTATGCAAAAAGTATATAAAAATACCAGGAATATCTATTAATACATTAACAGTGGTTATGTCTGGATTCTGGAGTTATGGTTAATTTTTATCATCCTCTTTATGCCTTTCTGTATTTTTCTTATTTTTATTTTACAATTAACATATATCACTGATAAAGTAAATAGAAGCAGTGCAATTTAATTTACTTTATACACAACTGTTAAAGTTTTGATTCATAGATTGAGACAAATCAGGAAAATTTTAACTTTAAAATGATATTTTATATTACATTTAATCTGTTACCTTTTCTTTTTCATCTGCTAGCAACTTGATGGTACCTCCATTTTCAGAGCATATTTATTATCCATTTGCCTGTAAACTAACCTTTAATAAGTCACTTTTCTTCTCTTGATCTTTAATTTTCTTACCGATCACATGACATTCTTTCTTCCAATTTTTAAATATGAAAATTAAATAGTAAAGATATCTAAAATGATATTGTCCAACAGAAACATCTTCTTTTACAATCTGGTTATCTTTTGCTATACATTTTCTCTTAACATATTCTCTTATCTTTTGTGCTTTCCCTTCTTCATCCCTCTCTACCCCCTGCCAACTCTTGATGACTGAAGAAAGGATTATAATGTCATTTTTTCTGACTATCTCTTAGTACTACTCAAGGGAGAATCCACATACTAGTGATCTCTATATGAATATTGTTGACTGATTCTTAGCTACAGAGTTTTGGTGATTCTCACTGTCATAAAATTTATAAACATCTGTAGAATTCTAAGGATCTATATCTAAATGGACTGATTTCAGCTTATAGTGAATTGCTGTCACCTTTTCTTTTTCATCTGTCTATTTATTGGACTTTTAAAAATATATGTTCTCTACAGTTATAGAAAAATCTAGTCTTGGATACATGCGTTTAACATTTGAAATGAGTATCTTTTTGGAAATACTTTTTTGTTTTTGATGAAGCTATTATGTATTTTTTAAACTTCAGTTTTCATCCTGCCATTTTTACTCTGTGGTGCTTACAAGAGAACAGTGGTATATTTAGTTGTTAATTCAAATGAGTCACTAAATAAGTTAATGAATGACAATATGAATACATATTGACACAATATTATAAGCCTCATGCAAATGCACTAACTTGCTATTACATGTATGTTCCTTATAATTTAACTGTTATAAAATCTTCCATGTAAAGTTTTAATCTATATTATACATTCTAAATGGAAAAACAAAACCTTAGAATTGATTCTCTTTGTCTAACTAGTCATTTCTGGGTTGGAATAGATGCTGTTTGATGATTCCATGTGATTCATGTATACTGATAATTTTTTTTTTTAAACTTGCAGCAAATAGTGGCAGCAATAAATGCAGGGATTATACCTTTAGGAAACACCTCCAATCAAATCAGTCACTGGGATTTGGGAAGTTCCTTCTTCTTTGCTGGCACTGTTATTACAACCATAGGTAGGAGACAACTTATCTTGATTTTTTGTTTTGGTAAAATTTGTGAGCTAAAATCCATTTGTTTGAATTTTTTTTGTATAGCTGGTCAAAGTGATCTATTTAAGGTAAAAAACTAGATTATAGTAAATTGGTTTTGAAAAGGAGATTTAAAAGTCTTAAACAAAGGAATGACAGAAATGAATTAGTTATTGTTTCAGAACATTAGTTAAGTTTAAAATATATGTGAGACAGGAGTCATGCAGTTCAGTCATTTGACTAATGGTAGTAACATAAAGAAATTACTTGAAATGATGATGTCTTTGGGCAGATAGTTTTTAATTTTTCTAAATTTTTGATTCTTTAGTATAACAGGAAATGATTTAATTTTAACATCATTTTCATGAAGTACTTATTTGATGTCACCTTTTTAATTTGTAACTTTTAACTCTACATTTCAACAGATTGTCTGTTATATGCTCATCTATTACGATTATTTCAGGGCTTGTTTTTTATACATTATATTTTGCAAATAGCAGAAATGTATAAAAGGCTAACACAGAGCTATGGGGGTTACAAAAGTATGAAAGTCTACGTCCCTGATCGTTTTAATTACATTGTTTGTTATACTGTTGAAAAGGGCTGCATGATAAAAGATAGTTTCTTTTTTTGAGATTGACCATGCATATACCTCGCACCTTCTAGGCAGCAAAATGGGTACATGTAGATGTTTCCACTCTGTTAGTTATTCAGTGCCCAAAAGCTACCCAGAGTATCTAAATGCATACCCCATAGTGAAATCCGTGTTTGTCAGTCTGTGAGGATTGAGTAATAGTTATCCTGCTCATGGAGAGAGGTGGATTTTTTCAAGAAAGGGAAGGAAACTGACTCATTGCAATTATGAAGGAATTTCAGATAGGAGAAAATACATGTGCAAAAGGGAGTTCTTCCCTTCCACATACTCTTGTGAGATTTCCTGTCATAGGACTGATTTCTGGATATCGGGCTAAATTAACATCCTAAACTTTTTGATTTTATTTTGTATGTTATTTATAGATTGTGATATGTGTAAAGTTTTTAAATCAGTATTTTGCATCAAAGTACTAAATAAGAAAACTTGGAAAGTGTATAGGTGAACTCTAATTTAATATTTTTCCTTTTACAGGAATTTGTAGTGCTCTATCATTATATGAATTCACTGTAGTGCCTCTTTGCTTTGGATCACTTGCCAGCAAAATAAATACCTTAGCATGTTAATTTTTGCCTTTGTTAAGAGGTCAGGAAACTATGTTTACTCTTACGTTTCTGTCAGCTAGGTCAAAAGTTGTGTGGCTGTGAAAATCTGAAAGAAAGGCAACCTTGATTTCTAACCATAATAACAGGTTAAGTTTGGGGCTTAGACATCTTGGCCATTTCTACTATGGAAATAACTATTTATTGTGTAAACTACTTAGAGTCTGGAAGAAAAAAAAGCTTACAGACTGAGTGAGAATGGTTTGTTTCTGCCCAGTGAAAATTCAAAAGTCCAAGTTATAACTCATTATGACCACCACTAAATTATTTTGCAAAAGACTCAGTCATTATACAGAGTTACTTCTGCACTGTATGTTTATAAACAGTCTCATTTCTGAATCTCCAAATTCAGTAAGTTTTACAGACATATACTTCAACGCATGAAAAAAATAAACCATTATTACTAGTCTTACCCCAAATTATAGCCATTAAGCACAGTAGCTGATTATTTAGGTTGTTTAGGTAGCTGCCTTGACAACCCAAATCTCCTACTGTTCAATCTCAAGTTTTAGTTTTAGGTGGAATAAGTCATTCTGGGTGACCCACATGGGGACATTTTACTTCATGATCTTTTACTCCTAAAGTCAAGGCCATCTCCTCTGACTTTGAGCTAGGTTATGGTCTAGAGCAGGGCAAAAATTTTGACCTCTTTCATGAATGTTCATTTGACATCCAAATAAGTTCATGAAATACAAAGCTTAATTATTAATATTGCTAGTGATAATGAATGTGTGAGCTTTGAAGTACATTTTAGCAACCATAGAAATTGTGACCTTTAACACTAGCTGCATTTCATAAATCACTTTTAAAAGACGTTAGAACTTGGGAGAGTTCCAGAAAATAAATTGTGGTAGTCTTTTTTTTTTTTTGAGAAAGCAAGATTTATTGAGAGGACAGAGAAGCTCCCATAGTGGGGGGACCCGAAGGGGTTGCCACAAATTGTGGTAGTTTTTATAAGGTTTCTGGTACAGTCAGTGCTTCATGAAGTTGGGTTTGCCACAGTTTAAGGAAGCAAAAATGATTCCTACTATTCATTAGCAATATGCCTAAGGGAAACTTAGTTATACAAAATAAAATATTAAAATTTAAGACTTAATTTTTAAAGACTTTCTTTATATATCTATAAACACTCCAAAATCATACCCTTACATACCTTTCACAAATTCTGTTCCATAGTTGCACAAACTGAAAGACTATTCTTTTTCTCTCATATCTCATTTCTATTTTATCAACCAATCCTGTTGGCTCTGCCTTTAAAGTAGATGCATGCTTTAACTACTGTTCACCATTCAAGTTGCCACCATTTTGGCCCAAAGCAGCATCATCTCATGTCAGCATCACTGAAGACACCTTTAGCTTAGAATTCTTCTGTGTTAGAGCAAAAGCTGTAGTCCTTTGCCTGTCTTCCCAGTAAGTTGCAAGTTCTGTGAAGCTAGGAATTTTTATCTCTTTGGATCCTTTTATATATCCCTAATACCTGACACATAGTAGATGCTTAATAATTATTTTTGGAACTAAAAACAATTAGGCATTCTAAGTGTTATGAACTGTGGTTTCTTGAAAATTACATAGCTCTATATTGATGCTTGTGATACTAAATCTATAGCTCTTTTAACAGATTGCATTATTAGCTTGTTTGTATGTTTATTTATTCAACAACAACAAAAAACCCCCACTATTGCTCTGTTGTTGTAAAGATAAAAGATGAATTTCTTGACTCTAAGTTATACATAGATCAGTCAGAGAGAGCAGTGGAGAAATAAACATTTACAAATATAATGGGGCCAGGTGCTGTGAGTTAAAAGCACTTAATGAGAATGGGTAGGAGTATTACTTTACATAGATATTGGGGTAGGTGGCTGGGCAGGTGAAGAAGAGACGAGAAATACTTCCTTTTCCTCAGTAGGTGTTGTCTGGCTGAGACTGGAAATAATTAGGAATTCACCGTGTGAATAAACGTGGAAAGGGAACATTCCAGGCATCAGGAGCTCATGTGGAAAAGATCAGGAGTAAGAGACAGTATGTTACCTAGAACGGTTGTATGTAGTTAAGGGTCTTCATCCTCAGGATGATTTGAATCGGTGAGTCAACATAAACAGCTCATGCTGGATCAGCGCTACTTCTGCCACTGCCGGAAGTATAAAGGAAGTAAGGACACAGTCTCTGCTTGCAATCCCATTCGGGAGATAAAATTTACACATATGAAATAACTGAAGAATAACAAAAACAATTCTTGTATAATCAAATGTTAAATGGAACAAGTGTATAAGTGCTATAAGAATTGAGAAAAATAAAAAAGGAAGAACGTGGGCTGGAACTGAGAGGAAAAGCTTCGATGAAGAAGTTGGATCTGAACTATGCCTTGAAGAAAATGTTTTGGTTTAGACCAATGGAGGGAGAAAAGTCTCCCATGGCATGTCTAAGCAAAAATCCAAAAAAGAGGCATGGGCTTCACTTATTTTGAGGATAGAAAGGGAAGTATTTGAGTAGACCAGCAGAATTGTTTAAGTGAGTAGTGGGAAATATTATTGATTGCTTTAGGTGGGAAGACTGCAGTTGAATATAATTTAATTTCTGAGGACCTATTATAATAAGATAGAGTATGAATTTTGTTTGAAGAGTGAAGTGAAAGTTTAAAAGTGACATTAGAGGATACATTTGACAGGAAGAGGTTAAGTGAAAATCGACAGTTTAGCTGAGAAAGCAATTAGGAGGCGTAGCAGTAACCCACAGAAGAGGGAAGTGAGTATTAACTGGGATGGTTGGAGTTGGTGTTACAGGATAAGAATAAGATAGAATGTTGAAATAATTAGATGCAAGAATCAACAGTCCTTGGTGACTAATAGAATGAAGCAAGAAGAGTCAAAATATTGAAAGTGAAGTGACTATTTAGCTGGCAGGCTTGGAATTCGTAGATAGTGCTAGTTGATCCTATTATGTGAAAGGAGTAAAGACATAGCCAAGATTTTATATGTTGTATTATTTTGGAAAGCTTCATTTTAGTCGTTCTCTCTCTTGGTGTTTGCTTTTTGTTTTTTCTTTAATTCTGCATGACTGGGAATACAAGATAGATCAGTTTCTTCCTGGAGCTCACATTGGGGTAGAAGAAACCAGTGACCAATCGGTACCCTAAAAACAAGACCATAAATAATTGCAATAAATGTTACAAAATAAGCTCATGTGCAATGACGGGAAGTAAATGCTGGGGAGCCAAAGTAGGGAGTGGGAAGTGTTCTAAAGAGGCTGATTCAAGAACTCTGTGAGGAGTTGACATTTAAGCTGAGAAAGATAAAAAGAAATTAGCTATGTAAAGAAAAGTGGAAAGATGAATTCGAGCAGAGGCCACAGCAACGGCAAAGATCCTGGGTTGGACAGATTGGCATATTCAGGGAATACAGATGAGGTTGGGTGGCATACTCTGGAAGACTGGAGTAAGGAGAGCAAGAGGAAGAAGCGAGGTTAGCAGGATAAGAGGGCTCAGAGCATGTAAGACTCCAAAGGTCATGGTGACATTCTAAATTCAGTAGACAGTCACTGACAGACTTAAGCAGGAGAGAAGCATGATGTGAGAGTCTGGTTGCCTTTCAGAGGGTAGAAACCGAAGCAGGAAGACCAATGAGAAGTGTGGTATAATACAAAAATATATTTGGTCTTTGTCCCAAGTTTCTGGCACAAAGCTTCTAAAACCCTTGGAATTTTCTGAGTGATGGAAATGCCTTTTGTTATTCATAATGAGACCTCTTCAACCACGCCTCTTTTATGCTAATGAGATGACTACTGGTGGGGCCCTAGATAGCTTCAGGATGGGGTTGATAGCCAGAGAAGCCTGCAAAGTGATTAGTGGTTGGAATTTACAACCCCACTCTCAGGCCTCTAGAGAGGGAAGACTGGCTTGAGGTTGAGTTTAAGCTCCAATGGTCAATGATTTAATCAGTCATGCCTGTGTAATGAAACCTCCATAAAAAATTCTAAATGATGGGACTCAGAGAGTTTCTGGGTTGGTGAATACTGGTGGTGGGAGGGTGGAATGCCTGGGGAGAGTGTGAAAAGCAGAAACTTGGATCTCCACCTCTATGCATCTCTTCCATTTGACTTCCTGAGTTTCATCCTTTATAATAGAACAGTTTTGTAAGTAAAGTGCTTTTCTGAGTTCTATGAATCTTTCTAGAGTGTTATCTAACCTGACCAGACACGGTAGCTTGTGCCTGTAAGCCTTGCACTTTGGGAGGCTGAGGTGGGAGGATCCAACCTGAGGAAGGGTCATGGGAATCCCTAAATTTGTAGTTGATTGGGCAGAAGTGTGGGCAGTTGGGCATGCCTCTTGCTGTTGGTGTCTGATGTGGGGGCTATCCTGTAGAATTGAGCCCTTCACCTGTAGGTTGGGAACTCCCAGAATTGAATTGAATTGTTGGACAACCAGTTGTATCAGGGAATCAGAGAACTGGGTGGAGGAAACACCTAACGAGGATGTTATTACGTTAATCCATATGAGAAAAGATGTTGACTTGTACTGAGGAGGTAGTAGTAAAAAGGGTGAGAGGTGAACAGATATGTGATTAAAAATGAAAGTTTACAGATGGAGATATTTCTCTCTTAAAATAGTGCTTTAGAGGGTTAGGGTTTTACATTTACACTTAAAAAAAAATCAGTTAAACTCTAGAAGGGCAATTGGTGAAACTGATATATAGACAACTCTATTCTATTTCAAGGCAAATTTAAAGATTAGAATAAAATGTAAGATGATTTTATTATCTGAAAGCATTAAATATTTTAAATACATAATTATGTGTTGATATTGGCATAAATATAATATTGATATTATATTAGTATATAATTAATTATATACCTGTGTAGCATATATTAATATATAATTATATTTAACATTAATATATAATTATAACTAATATCATTTAATATAATTTTATTCAGATAATAGAATTTTCCTCAGTGGAAAGTAAACTTGAATGCCAGGTTCAGGATTTGCCTAAGTTTATAATTCAGTCATCATGATCTCTGAGTGTCAGAATGCAAATAACAAGAACACCATTATTGTCTACAGTGACTTTAAGATCCCAAAGCATTTGTGTTACGTCTTAATGAAAAACATTTTCTTAGAATAACATTTCTTATATGTACAAAGGACTCTTATTTTCTACCCCTTGAATGTAGATATTGAATTTGGCTATGCAGTTTCTGTGATTTTTATAATATTTTTGTTTTTATAATTTGAACCAACTTCTAGAGCTTTCAATTTGCTTTTACCTAGATTGAATTGCTAAAGTTGTAATGATAATGATGACAGATTTACTGCAAATTTATATTTTGCCAATTTGGCATAATGTTTAAGTGACTATGAAAACAAAAGACACCAGGAAAAAAATATAGGTTTGGAGTAATTTTGGCAAGCAATTTCAGATAAAAAGACATTGATTTTGGAAATACAGAAAGTATATTAAAAACTGTAAAGCCTTATGCTTGTTTTCAGCAGGGTATCTAATGCCTTTCTGTTGGATGTGGTAGAAAACTATAACTTGAAAAGGTAAGGAAAAATTGTGTTTTCTGTTCAGCTTTGTGACCACAAAAGCCACTACCTGACCTTGGAAATGAAAGGACTTGAAGCTGTAGGGTAGAATTTGACAGTTAAGCCTTTTTTTCAGGCGATGATGTCATTGCAGCTCTGTGTGCTGGATATTCACTTACTAACTGAGTACACTCATAACTCTGTGGTATTTCACTAGTCTCTTGGATGTTCTCGGAGAACCATGTATTGAATTTTGGAAGCCCATTGTTAAAGAAAAGCTAAGGCTCTTTCAGGCAGCTTAACAGACAGATAGTCTTGCAAGGTAACTTTCAATTCTGACTCTGCAATCTCATCGCATTTTTCTCTTTGCAAGTTGTTAAAGTGGATGATTATTTTTCCAAAATTTGTAATTCTGGTATTGTGTAGTTGAAATACAAAAATTGGAATTAAATTGTCGTGGGTCTTCGTTTCTTTGTTATCCTTCCCATCCACTTAAATTAATAAAACAAAACGCATGTCAGGATGTTAACATTTATTCCTGCCATTCAGATATCTTTTTATAAGCTTATTTATTTTCTAAGTTAAAATGCATTTCTCAGAGAAAACGTGTTATGAATGGTAGGTAAATTTGCAGAGTGTGAAATTATGTTCAATAGGCAATAAAGCTGAATTATTACCTAAGTAGTATTGTAGACTTCAAAGCAATAATGAAAGATTAATCATCTTCTCCTCTCATTTCGTACATGTTACATTAGTCAAGAAGAGCCCTTAGTACTCAAAATCCTGTGCTGGTTGAAAAGGGATTTGGGAATGTAAGACCTATAATCTTCCCCCAAATTGGGCAGAATTTGTTTTTGTTGTTGGTTTTGTTTTTTGTTTTTGTTTTGGTACTAGGAGAACACATAACAATGGGAACAATATAGTGTAGATCGAACAGAAGTTCCAGCAAGAAAAAGGCTGACCATTGGATATCAGTATCATAAGTATCCATATCTCAGATGTATTCAAGTCAGGAATGCTTGGATTCTGAAACAAAACACGCTTTCGTATATTTCTGCTTATTTTTGAAAAGTTTGCTGTGACATATTTTAATATTCTGAAGAGCAATCACTGTCAAATGTTGTGATCTTTAAATTATCCAAAACTTGGAAGCAAGGTATTGTCTTGAAGTTCATGACCTAGGTAAATACAGAACCTATTTTTTTTCTAGTCACTTCCCCTTCTTAACCTTTGAAATGCAGTGCTGTTCATTCTAGATTATAGGCTTTATAGAGCATCTGACTGACCAACAGATATGCCAGTATTGCTCTGAATGTGATCAAAAACTCGGTGACATGATTATCAGGAAAATTATTTTTTTGTAACTGTCTCAAGTCTTTCATTTGATAAGGAAGGAATGTTATAACATCTGTTCAGTCCTTTCTGCTTTCAGCTAATAATTATGCTACATATTTGTTTTCTACTCAATTTTTAAAAAATGTTCTAAACTTGTGTAATTTTACTCCTGGAAAATTGGAATTATTATTTATGTGGTATAGTAAATATTGTGTGATGTTTACGAAAGAGGTACCAGTGCCAAATGAAGTTCATGTTTAAGTATTGTGGTTTATATGCACCTAAGATAACAATGCAGATATGACTACCTCTAAGTGAAAAGGAATTCCATGCAGCCTACTCTTGGTTCTAATATAGCATTGAGGGAAATAATGATAATAAGAACAACTGAAAGTCACAGGTCATCAAAAATGCACATTAATTACTAATCTTAAATTTCTTCTCCTTCAAACTTTATTTTTAAAACAAAAACAACAAACAAATGGCCAAAATTTAGTTCATGTGTCATGCCTCTCCTTTCTGCACTTAGATTTCCCTAAGTGAAGAATCTAACAGAGAGTGAAATTCCCAGGGGGCAAGCAGCAAGTGAAGAAAAAATGAAAGAAGGGGTACAAATGAAAAATCAAATCAAAACAAAACAAAACAAAAAAAGGATTTCTCCCACTATATTTTTACCACTCAGCACAGAACACTTCTGACACCAGATATGTGGGCTTTTTCTGCTGTTCTCCAGCAGACACCAGCCGGTTGTTCTCTATTCTGATTCTATTCTGACTCTATCTGGAGTTAGCGTCAGATCCCACAGATGAAAGGCTCAGTACCATAAGACTGCCCCCATTTCAGATGCCAATCACAATGTGGAGTCTTCTTGGGCTTAATATGGAGCAGGTCACAGAACCCAGGGAAACAGTTTACTGATGTTTATTATAGAGGATATTACTAAGAATACAGATGAAATACATACAAGGGGAAAAGGGTGGGGAGGTTCCATGCCCTCTCCCAGCATGCTACCCTCCAGGCACCTTCATGTGCTCAGCATCCTGGAAGCTCTCTGAACTTTGTGGTTCAGGGATTTTTATGGAGGATTCATCATGTAGGCTTGATTGATTATTACCTCAATATCCAGTCCCTTTCTCTTCCTGGAGGATTTATTTGGGATTGACAGTTCCAGTTGTCTAATCATGGCTTGGACACACTGGTAATCAGCTCCTATACTGAGGCTGTCCAGAAACCCACTAAGAGTCAACTAATTAGAACAAAAGATGCTCCTGTCACCCCGGAAATCCCAAGGGATTAGGAGTTCTGTGTGAGGAACTGGGGTGAAAGATCAAATACTGAATAAAAAGATTATCTTAACACCCCTTTTGCTCAGGAAATTACAAGGGTTTTAGGAACTCTGTGCTAGAAACTGGGGATGAAGACCTAAGTATAAATTTCTTATATCACAATATCATGAGGGGTATGAAATAAGCCATAATCTGCCTAAATAATTCCTGTTTAGAGCTCACATATTTTAATAATTTTAGTTGTATCTATAGCAACTTAACAAAACTGTATTTTAACTTAAATTTGATGAAAAAAGGACTGTAGGCATAACCTCCAAATTATTGTTAATACTACAACTATCCCAAGATATGGGGCTTTGGTACTTGAGAAAGTGATAGAAGTAGGAAGGTCATTCTCACTTTCCCCTTGCAGCAGGTCATTAGACCTTTATTACAGAGGTGCCCTCTCTATCCACAGAGAAAAGAAACATCCCTGTCTCTGGAAACACAGAGACACCAAGAAGAATCTAGACAGGTCTTGCAAAGTCTCCTCAGTTTATTACCATTAGATGACACATCCTTTTTCTAATCTTACTTTGCCATGACTGGCTACAAATTTATCAAATGTAGCATAAAAAATACACAAATTTGCTTGCTTTGGGGATCTCCATTTCCTTATGAATGCTCCCAGGTCATGTTAAACTTAGAGTAGATAAAGTTGTATTCTTTTAAAAAAAAAATACTACAACTAAATCATGTGCTGTACGTATTAACACAGACTAGTTTTTACTTACACTGCTTAGAATGAAAATATGTCTACTTGTTTTTTTGTTTTTTTTTTTGAGTTGGAGTCTCACTCTGTCGCCCAGACTGGAGTGCAGTGGCCGCTTCCGGCCACCACAGCCTCGACCTGCTGGGCTCCGGCGATCCTTCCGCCTCAGCCTTCCAAGTAGCCGGAATTACAGGCATGCGCTACCATGCCCGGCTGATTTTTTGATTTATTGTAGAGATGAGGTCTCGCTGCCCAGGCAGGTCTCGAACCTGTGGCTCAGGCAATCCACTCACCTCAGCCTCCCAAAGGCGCGGGATTACAGGCTGAGCCACTGAGCCCGGCAACTTGTTTTTTAAAAGGAGTGATACACCAGATTTTATTTCAGAAAAACTAGGTTCAAGTTTTTGTCTTTGCTACTACCTAGGGTTATATTTTTGAGCAAATCCCAGTTCTTTTATGTTTAATTTTGTCATTTGTCAAATGAGGTTAGTATTTCTCACAGAGCTGTTGTAAAGGTTAAATGAGCTTACACATGTGAAAATTTGTGCATTGAGTGAATGTATACTAATTTTTAGGGTAAGCTGACTTTAATATTAGGGCAATTTTATTGTTGTATTATTAGAGTAAGCCAATATTTTTATATATTGATTTATTTCACTAATGTTTACAAAAAGAACATAGATTGTTTCTTAAAGCCTTACTGTATAAATTTTAATTCTTATTGTATATATAATATTTGCCCCCATATGACTTAAAAATTTGTTTAACATATTTTGAATGTACAGAATTCAGTTCCAAACCAGTTATTCTTACAGTGCTGTTATACTTCACTAATTTCTTCACTTAGTTAATTTGTATCTTGATTTAATAAAAATGAATCCAATGGGTATTTTAATGATGTGTAGACAATCCAAAATGTGATCATCAAAATAATAAGTAATGTTTCCTTGAGGTATTTCTTTTTAGCTAACCAAATCTAATTAACTTTATAAAATTAATTTTAGTACAAACCTGTTTTCTATATAATTTAAAAAAATCTATGCCTCTATATTAGTTAGGATATGCTAAATTATATTCTGTGATAATCCCCATAATTTGGTGGCCTTATAAAATCAAAGTCTGTTTCTTGAGTGTACAGTGTGGATAGATAGGAGGGCCTGTTTTGTTCTGCTTGCTTAGAGACCTTTGCAGATGGTGTTCTCTCTCTCCAGGTCCTTCCATGATCCCTGTGGCTTAGGGTGGCAAGCAGGGCACATTATACACCAGCAAATAAAACTTCATACACATGCATACACTGTCTTCACGTACATACCATTGGATTGTTTGTTTTTCCCATTAAATATTAACTCTCACTGTGTTGTTGAGGAGGATTATGTTTTGAAAGTACCTTCCTAGATAGTGGTTTCATCAGTGAAACTGTGTCAAAATAAAAATAAATATTTGAGAGTCTTATCATAGCTTTTTGGCTCAGATTTTGCTGTTATTGGCGATATTATTTAGGGATTCCATAAGCATTTAGAGTTTGATAGCAATGATCACTTAACAAAGTCAAAAACCATGATGATAGAGACATTCAAACTTTTTAAGAAAATAAATTAAAAGACTTAGTTTGCTTGGAGGCAATAATGTAGGAGTCAGCAAACTATGTTCTGAGCAAAATCTAGGCTGTCACCTGTGTTATTTAATTATGAGTACATAGTCATACCCATTCATTTTTATGGTGACTTTGACTGCCTTTGTGCTATAATAGCAGTGTCAAATAGTTATAACAGAGACCATATGTCCTTCAAAGCTGAAAATATTTGCTATCTGTCCCTGTATAGAAAAAGTTTGCCGACCACCGGACTAAAGCAAAGAATATAAAGCAAGAAAAAATACAATTTTTAAATAGAAGACCTGGATTTATGTCCTGATCATAATATGGGAGGGGGGGATAATTCCAAAAAGCCAGAATTATCTTTTGGAGGGCAGAACCCTTGTGGTACACTCAGAATTCCTTCCTCCAGATAAAACGGTCAACCAAAGTTTTGTCCGGAAAGTTTTGATATGGTTGTGTCTCAGTTTGTGGAAGAAATGTCCCAAGTTCTGGCAAACAGGTGACTGGTTCTTTCACCATGACAAGACACCTGCCTACATCGCACTGAGTGTTCAGTAGTTTTTGACCCAAAATGTCATGATTCCTTTGCTCCACCCTCCATATTCACCCTATCTCGTCCCGAGCAACTTTTTTTTTTGTTTGTTTCCCCAGATGAAAAAAGTCCTCAAAGGGAAATGTTTTGCCAGTATGGAAGAGGTGAAACAAAAATGTCAGAAATAACAAAAGGCATCAAAATTGATAAGTTCTAAAACTGTTTTTGAGCAATGGGAAAGCATCTTGATAGGTGGATTGCATCAAATGGAGAGTATTTTAGAAGTGACTGAAATTTAACTATGTAAGACTAAATACACAATTTTTAATAAATAAATTCTGGTTTTTCTTGGGTCCTGCCTTGTTTTTTCACTGTGTAATTTTTGACCAGATCATCAAACTTTTCTGAATTATTTTCTTTCTTTGTGTACATAGTCTAAATGATTTTCTAATAGTTGAATAATAATAATTGTACTTGCTATCTCACAAACTTATGAAAACTCAAGGGATTATATATTTAACAGTGTTTAGTAACCTAACGACTATGCAAATAAAATGCTAATTTTTAAAAGAATATGCTGTATATTTCTCAATTTTTCCTTATTTTTCAATAAAGATTGAAATAAGCTTTGTAACTCAATTTCTATGAACTTCTGGAAGGTACATGAAGAAGCTTTAAGGGTTTTAATCAAGTTCAGGAGCGAGAATTCAGTGTATGTCAGATTCTCAAAGGGGTCCATAATTCACAAAAGTGTTTAGAATCATTGCTTGAATAATACCTATTTTCAGATTTATAAAAATATAACTTTGTGGCACTTTAAAAATTGAAAGAAAATACTATATTAGAAACATAGTAACATATGCTGATGTAGATGCTAGCAGACTAAATAACTGCTTGAAAAATGAGTATATGGTGTTCACAAGGAAACCACATGAAAATGCATTTCTAAAAATAAGAAAATCTTATTTTACTGCTTAACTTTGAATGATATTATGGTGTCAAATATTTTTAGTACTTCTCAACTCCTGCAGATTCTGAGTTGTTTTCTGTAAACATGATACGAAATGTTATATTTTAGAAAACTAGAGTGCTACCAATCTGAAGCCATGACATTCTGAGTTTAAAAAATTCGACTGAGGAAAAAAAAATTCAAGGAAATGAAATCTAAGTAACAGAAAAAGGAGTAAATATATGCTTCTGGAGGTGAATCATGGGATAGAAATTGCTGGGTTTATGATGATAGAAAAGAGGTAATTATGATACAGACACTCTTAAAGTAAATGATGATAGAAAGAAAAATAATAGCATAGGCCTGATTGTAAACCATGTTTTAAAAACTCTTTGTCTATAGTATTTCCTGATTGACTTTTACAAATATTTGTTGAAAGTCTGAAGGTGTACAGTGCTGGTTTCCTTTCAAAATTAACAGAAACTTCAGGAAGGATACATACACCAAGAACACTTAAGATAGATGTTCTGCTTGTGTCAATATAGAAAGAAAATCATATTCTTTTACATGGCTACAATGGGCATGCAAATAGTGAGGAATTAATAGCTTGCTCACTTTAAATAAAATACTGTATACCTGTATTAAGACTTAATAAGGAGTACATGTACATGATTGAAACAATCAATGACAAAAAAGCAATAGGAAGGGTATAGAGTGGCATATTGTCTTTCTCCTGACCCCTCAGTGTCTCATCCCCTACAGAGTCCAACACTGTTACCATCCAAGGATTCATTTGTGTATATATATATGTCTATAAATAATATATTCACATTCCTTTATTATATATGTGAAAGCTGCTCCGTACCACGTAATAAGAGCACATTAAAAATTTTAAAATCATTTATTGAAGACTTTATTTATTTTTATAGATTTGAAGGATACAAATAGAGTTTTGTTACAGGGCTACATCCCATAGGGTGAAATCTGGGTTTTTAGTGTAATCATCATCCAAGTAGTAAACATTTTACCCATTAGGTAATTTTTCAGAGTAGCTAGAGAGTCATCCATTTCCCTTTGGGAGTTCCCAGTGTCTATTATTCCTTTCTGTATGTCCATGTGTATCCATTGTTTAACTCCCAGTAAACAATGACCGCATTCGGTATTTGACTTTCTGTTTCTGAGCTATTTCACTTAGGATAATGGACTTCAGCTCCATCCATGTTGCTAGTCTATTTTTAGTTCTTTGAGAAATCTCTATGCTGTTCACCATAAAGGTTGTTCCAAATCACATTTCCCTCAGCAGTGTATAAGTGCTCCCTTTTCTCATCCTCGCTAACATTTGCTGTTTTTTGACTTTTAAATAATAGCCATTCTGACTGGTGTAAGACGGCATTTCCTTGTGGCTTTGATTTGCATTTCTCTGATAATTAGTGATGTTGAGCATTCTTTCATATGTTTGCTGCCTGTTTGTCTTCTTCTGAGAAATGTCTGATCATATTTTTTGCCCACCTTTTAATGGGGTTATTGTTGTTTTTCTTACTGGAGTTGTTTGAGTTTCTGGTAGATTCTAGACATAGGCCCTTTGTGCATGCATAACTTGCAAACATTTACTTCCATTCTAGATTATATGTTTACTCTGTTGATTATTTGTTTTGCTATGCAGAAGTTTTTAAATTTAATTAAATATCATTTGTCTGTTTTTGTTTTTGTTGCATTTACTTTTGAGGTCTTAGTCACACATTATTTTGTCTAGGGCAATGTCCAGAACACTTTCCTAGGTTTTTGTCTAGCATTTCTATAATTTCAGGACTTACATTTAAATTTTTTTATTTTTTTTGAGTTGGAGTCACACTCTGTTGCCCAGACTGGAGTGCAGTGGCATGCTCCTGGCCACCACAGCCTCAACCTGCTGGGCTCAGGCGATCCTTCCATCTCAGCCTTCCAAGTAGCCAGAACTACAGGCATATATTACCAAGCCTAGCTAATTTTTTGATTTATTGTAGAGATGAGGTCTCACCATTTTGCCCAGGCTGGTCTCGAACCCGCGGGCTCAGGCAACCCTATCACCTTGGTCTCCCAAAGTGCTGGAATTATAGGCTTGAGCTACATTTAAATTTTAAAGAAGGTTTGCTTTATTTTAGCAGCTAAATAATATTCCATTTTAGGGATATGTCATAATCTTATTAATGCCATACTGATGACCATTTGATGTTTGTCACTACAAATGGTGCTGCACTGGATATTAAAATACATATAGGAGACATGTATGATAAAAGGTATATGTATAACTCCATATTTTCCCTCATCCAGATCACTTTTAAACAGTTATTTTCCTATGTTTCTCTTTAAAAATATGATTCTGACGCTCTTTAAAAATCAAATTGCATATATAGATTGATCTGTTCTCATATATGGTAATATATGATTAATATAAAAATAGGACAATATGAAATTATACAAGAAAGGAGAATAACTAGATAGGACCATATTTTCTTTACTGTTGTTTTCCTGTGTATGCGTGTTGTAGTTGATATTATATCATAATCACTGGTTTTTAGAGATATTCAACACTTCAATATCCATGGTCTTTATAGATATTATAAATTTTAGCTTGCTGGCATATCTGTCACTGAATAACTTACTCATCTTTTAAACTAAAACATAAAAATAAAACAATTACTCAGATATTATATGAACCTCAAAAATACAGAATGCCATTACTTACTTTTTTGTCATTTATTATGGCTAATAATTATACTGTTTTGCTTTTCTTTTTTTCATGTTCTTTCTTTCTTTTTTGTTTGTTTGTTTTTTGAGCTGAGGTCTTACTCTGTCACCCAGACTGGAGTGCAGTGGCATGATTATACCTCACTGCAGTCTTGAACTCCTGGGTTCAAGTGATCCTCTCGCCTCAGCCACATGAGTAGCTAGGACTACAGGTGCATACCACCATACCCAACTACTTTTTGGATTTGTTGTACACATGAGGTCTTACTATATTTCTCAGACTGGTCTGGAACTCCTGGGCTCAAGCAGGCCTCCTGCATCGGCCTCCCAAAGTGCTGAAATTACAAGACTGAGCCACCACACCTGGCTGAATTTGCTTTTGTAAAGAAAAAAGAATTCTGTTGACTTATTCTTAGGCAAGCTGATCCAGTCATCTAAATCAATCAATCAATGCAAAATCCAAAATGTGTCACTGTGGAACAGTCTGGGGTGCCATATACATGTGCTTCTCATTGATGAGAATAATTTCTAAGAAATGTGTTGTTAGGCCACTTCTTCACTGTACTAGCAGCATGGAGTGTACTTGCACGAACCTACTAAAACCTAGGCTGTATGGTATAGCCCATTGCTTCTAGGCTGCAGACCTGTACGTCATGTTACTACACTGAATATGTAGGCAGTTGCAATACAATGATAACTATGTGTATGTAAACAAATCTAAACATAGATATGATACAGTGAAAACATGGTTTAAAAGATTAAAAAATAGTATACTTATTTAGGGCACTTGGCATGAATGGGACTTGCAGGACTGGAAGTTGCTCTGGGTGAGTCAGTGAGTGAGTGGTGAGTGAATGTGAAGACCTAAAACATTATTATATGCTACTGTAGGCTTTATAAACACTGTATGTACACTTAGGCTAAATCAAATTTGTATAAAATATTTTTCCTCAATAATAAATTAACCTTAGCTTACTGTATCATTTTACTTTATAAACTTTTTAATGTTTTAAACTTTTTACCTCTTTTATAATGACAGCATAAAACACAAAAACATTATACAACTGTACAAAAATATTTTATTTTTCTATATCCTTATTCAATAAACTTTTTTCTTTTTTTACTTTTTAAATTTTTCTGTTAAAAATGAAGACGCAAACACACATTAGCCTACGCCTTCACAGCACTAGATTCATCAGTATCACTGTCTTCTACTTTCATGCCTAGTTCCACTGGAAAGTTTTCAAAGGCAATAACACACATAGAGCTGTCATCTCCTATGATAACAATGCCTTCTTTTGGAATACTTCCTGAAGGACTTGGTTGAGGCTCATTTTCAGTTAACCTTTTTCTTAAATAAGTAGCAGCACAATCTAAAATAACAATAAAAAGTATCATATAGGAAGTACATAAACTAGTAACATAATCATGTGCTATCATATTCAAGTTTTATGTACTGTACATAAATGTATGTGCAATACTTTTTATATGACTGGCAGCACAGTAGGCCTTTTTACACCTGTATCACCACAAACATGTGAGTAATGCATTGTGCAGTGTGCCACTAAGCAGTAGGAATTTTATAGCTCCATTATAATCTTAGGGGACTACTGTGGTATATGTGGTCCGTCACTGACCAAAATGTTATGTGACACATGACTGTATCTTGTTATTCTGAAGACTTACCTCACAATTAGCTTATGTAATCCTCAGATACTTTTAAAAATGTAGGCGCGTGACTGAGATAGATATATACATATTTGCAAGTGGCTTTGTTTGCTTTCACACATGAAAGCTAATTTGACTGCTTATAAAATGTGGGATCACAACTTCTCTCATCACAGCTCTATAAATATTTCCCTTTAGTCTTTTGACATTTGGTGGTATCCAGGAGAAGTTTGATACCAGACTAATTTTCCTTCCTTTATTGGTAACCCATTTTCCAATTAACTGCCTTTATCATTTTTTTAAAAAAGATTTTGAAAAGATCTTGCACTTATTTCACTTAGTTAGCTCATTGTTCTTAGAAGAAGTTTTATTTGATTATAGTTTCAATTATTCTTTACTGATACTTCTGTTTTTCTACCTTGAGGGACACTGGCAATTTTGATATTGCCTCACCATTATTGGTTCTTTTAACGTATCATTGCTTCTTAAAATTTTTTCTTTTATAACTTTTTTCTGTAAATCAGGGAAGCATTTTATATTCTATAAACTGCAACATTGATTGTAATTTTTACTATTTCTTTTCTGTGTTTTAATTACGTTGAACGAAGATTTTAATTTTGCAATTGCATGTTCAATTTTCCTTCAGTCTTATTTTTTCTTACCCATCTTGTTTCTTTGCCTAATTTTGTCTTTATTTTTGCCAATTGTTTTTTTTTTTTTTTTTTTTTTTAGTCCAAACTGAAGTGCAGTGGCACAATCATAGCTCACCACAGTGTTGACCTCTCGGGTTCAGGTAATCGTTCCACTTCAGACTCCCAAGTCCCTGGGACTACAGGTGCATGCCACTATGCCTGGCTAATTTTTTTTTTTTTTGACTTTTTGTAGAGATGAGATCTCACTATATTGCCTAGCCTGCTCTCAAACTCCTAGGCTCAAACAGTCCTCCTGCCTCAGCCTCTCAAAGTGCTGAGATTATAGGTGTGAGCCACCATGTCTACTTTTGTCTTTAAATCCCAGTGAGTTCATTTTTTGTTGACTTTAGCTTTCAAATTTGTTGATATGGCGTTTTATTCTCTCTTGTGATTTCCAAACATCTTCAGGGTCCTCCAGTGTACCATTTTCAGAGACATTCTCTTCAAACCATTCATTCATTCACTCACTAAATATTTGTCAAGCTTTCATTAAATGATTTCTAGAGTACATCAAACTAATAGACAAAAATCTAGTGAGAAACTTAATAGGGAAGTAAATTTTATAGCATGTTATATTTTAATTGTATAGCTTCAGGGAAAAAATGACCAGAAAGATAGGCTTGTTGATTTCTTGCTGAAATCCTGAGTTCTAAAATTATGTTTTCTAATACACTAAATTTAAGTTAAAATACTTAATTTGAGGTAGTCTTTACAGCCATGAAGTGATTGCAGAAAAAGTAAAAGTGTGTTAAGAGTTCACATTAGGTACAAGGGCACACTTTCTCATAATTATCTTTTTGTGCTTGTACTCTACTTAGAAGCCAAATGAGAAAGTGTGTAAGAAATTAAGGTATAAGGATGCAGTATGGTATGGAGCAGTGGTTTTCATACTCTTCCCCTGCTTCCCAGCCCCTAGAATCCTTTCTTTAAGTTAAATCTTATGAACTTATAACATGTACAAAAGAGATAAGTGGATCTATTTGTTTATGTGGTGTGTGTGTGTGTGTGTGTGTGTGTGTGTGTGTGTGTGTGTGTGTGTGTATGTGTGTGTGTTGTAGTCAGGTTGAGTATCAAGGAAGGGCTGCCTGTTTTTTTTTTTGGGAGTCTCACTCTGTCGCCCAGACTGGAGTGCAGTGGCCGCTCCTGACCACTGCACCCTCGACCTGCTGGGCTCTGGCGATCCTTCCTCCTCAGCCTTCCAAGTAGCTGGAACTACAGGCGCATGCTACCACGCCCGGCTAATTTTT
>NW_007252325.1:96950-146956 GCF_000164805.1 Carlito syrichta
AGCCTGGCTACGGGCTGCCTGTTTTTATAGTATGGCAGAACTTTGAGGTTAGACTGATTTGCCTTTAAACACTGTTTGTGCCATTTTCTGTTTGCCCTTAACATTCTCTGCCTTGGTATAAATAAATTTTAAGATACTCTTCCAGAGTGTTAATTTGGGAATTAACTGGAAAAAATGCCAAAAGTGTTTAGCATACCAAAGCCTCTTGTTCATAGTAGATTATCAATCAATGTTGATTTCCTTCCCCAAATCTTTCCAGTTCCAATGTTTCTAATCAGAGAGTGAGAGCGTTGGCCTTGCCTACCACCATCTTCCCCCAACACTAAGGCTTGTAGTACACGTTCTACCCTCTGTGGGGGAAACGTGGCAACAACTCCAAATCAATTGTGGCAAAGGCAATTCCTCACATAAAGCAAAAAAAAAAAAAAAAAAAAAAATCTTTGCTAAGTTGGACAGAACCAACAAAAAGATGAATGGCTTATGATTACCAACAGTTATTGGATGAGTTATTTGTGTTTTTTGATGGTTCCTTGTGTGACATTTAAAAAGTGTAGATTGAGAAAGCATATAAAATTCAAGAGAACTTAAAGGAAAATTATGGCATCAGATTGAAAGTTTGACTTTTGTATGGTTTTTTTATGTAATAGTATACAGCGTGTAGTATGTGCCAGCTACTGTTCTAAGTGCTTGATATGTATTAAAGTTTTTATTTTTTCACCAACCTTTTAAGGGATTGTTTACCATTATTACCACTTTTTTGATAAGTAAACTGAGGCAGTGAGAAATGAAAAAGTGTGACTGATCATTCGGTGAGTAGCATTGGGGGTTTTAAGCCCACAGAGTCTGGCGGTTGTGTCACCACTTGTAACCTCTGACCTCTAACCTCTATCTCTAATGGCCAGGTGAGATGGACCTGTATTGCATCACATGTTGAAAAATATATTTTACTATAAAATGCAAAATATATTTTTTTTTACCAGAAATTTTTCGTGAACTGATAGTCCTTGTTCATCTCTTCCTCTTAATGGTTTAAGAACTTAGTTAAGGACTTAGCCATTAGTAATATTTTCTACAAGTAAAAATTACTACCTTTGGAAAATTACTTTCTATAAGTGATTTTCAGAAAGTTAGCATGAAAAATTGGATTATATTTCTGATGAGTCTTCCAACACTCTGCTAACTTGTAAATATTGAATTAAGTGAAGTATACCTGCCTTTACCATGTGTGAGAAAACCTTGTATGATATTTAGGCCAAATGACATTATTCCTTTGATGTTGAAGGTATAGTTTGAGAATACATAAGTATACACCCTTAAATTTTTCTTGTGTATATGTTTAAAAAAATAAAATACGTAAATAAGTTATTTTGAATATATTTAATATGTCAAAATCTAAGAATACATGGGAGTCTAATCCTATACCAGAGATGATTCTTAAAGATGCTAGTGGATATTGTATTTAGACTGCACTTAATTGAGGTTCCTTAATGGTTGTGTGATATATGCTTTCATCTAAATGACCCAACTTCAGCTTTCATCACTCAAATTCAGTATCTGGAGAGTTCTGCATCTTTCAGGAGGGTGGGCTATCACTTTCTCTCTCTCTCTTTCTCTCTCTCTCTCTCTCCTGTCTGAGACTGACAGTTGTTGAGTTTTGAAATGCTGCCCCAAGGTAGTAGTCAAGGCAAGGATAGTTCCTTACACTCTCATTTCAGGTAAAACTATATTAAATATAGGTGGTTAATACTTTAAAACTTTGTGTTTTATCTCTTCAATCAATGTTACCTAATTACCATTCATACTTCAATTTTCTTTGATCAGTTTTCCATATTTGTGTAGTGATTGGGTTAGAATTCTGTTAGTCATATTAACTCTTACACTTTATGATTTTGTTTAAAAAATTCAGATGCTTATTTTCCCTCAGTTGATGGTACTTTATATTGTGAATCTAGAAAAATAATAGATCATCTTAAACAAGATACCATCTAGCAATCCTATGAGAGATAGGAAAGTGACTCCTCCAAAATATCAGGCTTTGCTGTCAAACAGTTATTATTTTTACCACTTGCTAATGAAGGACGAAATTACTGTTAACGTCTACTTGCCTAAGAGAATGAAAGGTGAACTGCAATAATTTAGAGCACTTCATTTCATGGATTGTTTGGCTGGATATCAAGTAGCTGTTTTGTACTGTTGCATAATCTGCAAAGTGAAGAGTGTGAAAAGAGAATGTTAGCTCAAATCCTACTTGCTTTAAATATATTTCAGGGGTGAAGGATCCATCAGCATTGTTGCCACTATTATTTTTATAAATATCAGACACTTAATCTGAGCTTTGGTACTAGTACCTGGGCCACGCTTGATGGCCAGGAAAGTGACTTTAGCTGATTGATACTCACTGACTACTTACTGTGCCCATGCTTCAGTCCGTGCTACCACTCCTGGCTAATTTTTTGATTTATTGTAGAGATGAGGTCTCGCCAAGTTGCCCAGGCTGGTCTTGAACCTGTGGGTTCAGGTAATCCCCTCACCTCAGCCTCCCAAAGTGCTGGGATTACAGGCTTGAGCCACCGCACCTGGCCTAGTGTATTACTTTTAGGGCTATTTGATGACAGAGGAATTGTATGATTCTATCATTTTACTGCTTATTAATGGTATAGTTTTATTTATTGATTTTATAGTTTGTTGTTTGATGACAAGTCTAGTCAGAAATATAACATCAAATTATATTGAAGATCCTAAAGTAAAAGTCTTTTAACAACAATCTTTAAAATGTGGGCCAGGCCTGGTGACTCAAGCCTGTAATCCCAGCACTTTGGGAGGCTGAGGTGAGGTATTGCCTGAGCTCACGGGTTCGAGAACAGCCTGGGCAATTTGGCAAGACCTCATCTCTACAATAAATCAAAAAATTAACCGGGCATGATAGCATACATCAGTAGTTTCTGCTACTTGGAAGGTTGAGGTGGAAGGGTCGCCTGAGCCCAGCAGGTTGATGCTGGGGAGGCTGTGAGCATGCCACTACACTCCAGCCTGGGCCATGGAGTAAAACTCCAACTAAAAAAAAAAAAAGTGATTTCCAGAAAATAAGTTCAGATTCCAGATTTACAATCTCTTAATACATGGGAAAACTTAAGATATTTGTATTTTTTGCTAAGAAATAGTTCCCCATTTCCTTAATGCTGTTGGATTGTTTATCTTTCCCTTTTGGGATAAGAGGAGAATCAGATCATCAGGCATTTAAATAATGCGTGAATTTACAGCCATGTACAGGAATGTAATTTTATTATGCCTTGAACAGATCTCTGTTGATTGGCTTGAGCGTCAGATAAAATAGTTGGTCAACATTTAGTGGTCATGTCGTACCAAAAATGCATATCTTTAAATACGCAGAATAAAATCCAGAACAGTTAAATGCTCTCATTGTGAGAGGCATGTGGGAACTCAGAAGGACTTTGAGGTCAGCATACATTTTCAACTTATTAGGGAAACAACTAGGGACGTTTGGAAACAATATGCAGGTAGATTACTATTGTTCTTTGGCAAAATTCCTTTGCAGAGGAATTTCCCCTCAACTTTTAGCTGTAGTTTTAGATTATATGAATTTATCTGTCTTGCTAGCCCAAAATATTTGGTAGAAACTCATTCAAAAAGTAACATAAGAAACATGTAACTTCCTATAGATTTGCAAATTTACAGTGGTAATTTAGGATTGTATTATATAAATTGAAACTAAAAATAGCAAGGGAGCCATCTTGTGAAATACAGTTTGAACTGCAGGCACATGGTTTCTGGGCCAAGAGGAAGTTTGAAGACACATTAATGTCAAGACAACCCTTTGACTCAGTTACTTTAATGGATACATTTGTTTTGATGCATCTATATATTATTTCCTAGTCTGACTAGGTAAAACAGCATATATCTGCAGAATGGTGTGTCTAGAAACAGATTTTTACAGTATGGTTATATAACTGAGAAAAGTTTTCTGTAAAAATCTGTTTCTGGGCATGCCATTCTTCAAACATATGCTGAAAAACTGAGTTTTTCTGTTATATAACTGAAAAAGTTTGAGGACCTTGATCCCAAATACTCAATTGCTCTGAGCAATTGAATTAATAGTTTAAATCCCAACTTTAACAGTTAACAGTCTTTTAACATTGAATACATTAGTTCACTTCAATAATCCTGTTTCCACATTCAGTAAGTGGGGATCATTATTTGTACTTTAACTTCATAGGGATTGGGTGTGGTGCCTCACACCAGTAATCCCAGCTCTTTGGGAGACTGAGGCGAGAAGTTTGCTTGAGGCCAGAAGTTTAAGACTAGCCTATGCAACACAGAGACCCCCATCTTTACAAAAAGGGCAAACAACAACCACCACCTCATAGAATTGTTATGAAAGTTAAATTAAGGTATATACATGAAAGGATTAGCCCTATATCTGACATGTAGTGAGAGAGCAAGTGTTCAATAAATAATAATGTTTATATCTTTCTTATTGGTAATGGAAATTATTTTATTTTTGGTAATGAAAATATAGTAATATGGTAACACCATTGCAGTCTAGACAAGGTAACTCTGATCAATGTTGTTCTATGTACAAAGAAGAAGGTACAGATTTACTGTGAGGCTAAAGGTTGACCTTAGGACTCCTCAACTGCACATACCTGCTTCCTAATTTTTATTCTTTTTTCCTTAAGAGCCCTGTATAGTGTAAGGTCCACAAACCTTGTATCTATCGCAGGGGTGTGAATCAGAATCATTTCTGTAAATATTTAAAAACAGATATGTACATTTCCTCCCCTTCCCAGTAGGAGACAAGAATTCATTGTTCTGAGTTAAGTTTTTAAAGTTTCATGCATAGTTCTGATGTGCATCCTTGGTTTAAAACCACTGTATAGAAGAACAGTGCACAAAGTGTGAAAGTTCTAAAATGAGTTTATCATCTGTGAGGGATACAAAAACTGGAATTTTTTTTTTTTTTTTTGGAAGACGGGTATTTTGCAGTACAGGCCTCTCCTGCTAGGTAAGTGTTCTAGGGCCCATCGGCATCAGTGTACCAGCTAGCATTGTTGTGAGAAACTGCATTCACCTTCAGTGAATTTTTTTGGGGGGAAGGGAGATTCTTCTATTGCTTTTGCCCATTTTATCAGGGGTAATTTCTGAGCCCACTTGCCCATACTGTGCTGAATGTTCAGCGGTTTTTGACTAAAAAAAGTATGACTGCCATACCCCACTCTCCTATTCACCTGATCTTACCCCGAGCTACTTTTTTTTGTTGTTTCCCTGGATGAAAAAAGTCTTCAAAGGGAAATGTTTTGCTGATGTGGAAGAAGTGAAACAAAAAACAGCAGAAGCACTGAAAGCCATCAAAATTTATGAGTTCAAAAGCTGTTTGAGTAGTGGAAAAAAGCATTTTGATAGGTATATTGCATCAAAGAGTAGTTTGAAGGTGACTAAAGTTTAACCATGTAAGAATAAATACACAATTTTTTATAAATACATTCCGGGTTTTTTTGTGTTTACCTTGTGTCTTTTTACCAAGACATTGTTTGTGCCTTAATTAAAATTATAATTTTCTGACACCATATTTCTTCTTCAGTGTTTGGTTAGGTTCTTTTTTCAAACTGCATAACGATGGCTTTGAATAGCTTTTTAAAAAAGATAATTATGTTATTGTCATTTTACCTTGATGTCTGAAAGCTGGTCTTCTTCTTAGATTGCTTACTAAGTACATCCTGAATTCGGGTTGTTCTTTTTTTCACCTCAATTCTAATTTTTCCTCTTATGCCCTATGTTATTAATGTTTTCTGTGCCTAAAATAATTTAAATTGTTTTGTGGTGAAATAGTATTTTAATTATTATTTTTAAGGATTTCTTTTCTTAAATTTTACTTACAATTTGTACTTTTCAAGAATTTTGCTTTTTCTTGTCAGTGCTGAATTAAATGAAAGGCAATAAAAAGAATAGTAGAACTACCTAGAACTTAACATGAATATTTAACTAAAGTATGCGGTATTCATAAAAACCTATAGATAATTCTTTTCAGTTTGTCATATTTTTTTGAATATCTATTCTGAACAAATCCCTATACAAGATATATGAAGGAAAGAAAAATGATTACCAAAGAGTCTCTTTTCCCAAAAAGTTTATGATGAAAAAGAGGAACAAAAGCCTGTAACCAAATAGCAAGTGTTTGTGTTAGAGTAATGTGTAGTTCCTCTAAGGGCAATAGAAAGTACTATGTAAGTCAAAAGAAGGCAAGACCCCAGCGGGTTGAAGGGGTAAGACATAGTTGTAGGTGGAAGTGGTGTGAGGTGGGTAGAAAGGATAGGATTTCAACATGATAATTGAAGGGACATCCTTGTACCAGATAGAAGGAGCAAACAATAAAAATGGAAGAAATCAGTTCAACTTGGTAATTATTTAGTGAGTAATGATAACTCTGGTCTTACTAAAAGGTAGAACAATTGCACACCAGGGAGTATTGCTAATAAGAAGTGGTGATTTATACTTAAAGATTTTTGAACACTTAAGGGTTTTATTATAAAACTACAGAGTATCAAAATCGAAGCTGTGCTTTAAAAAGAGTTAGCTATTATGAGATGGATCTGGGTAAGAAAAGACCACACTCAGGCTGTTTCAATGCCTCGAGATAGTGGTAGCTAACTGCTAAGACGTAGGGAGGGAAAATAAAAGGGTTGTGGTGGTGGTAGGGGAGTGTGCCTGCAAAGTCTTTTGGGACCTGGGGATGAGGGAGATTTGAGAGCTCTGTTCCTGTGGTGACGATTTGTTATTTAAACCTCAAAAGATGGTAGTGGTGAGACCATAAGTGTTGGAGAGAAGGGTTAGTATATTTTTCAGAGCTCAGAGAACTGGAGAACCTTCTCAGCACACCTGTCTGTGGGGATGTGGGTGCTGGAGGAAAAACAGTCCTTTAAGAAAAGACACTCCATGAAGAAAGAAATGCGGTATTAAGAAAGAAGGTCATTGAAAGAGAAGGGCAAGACTAGGTAATTTTACAACAGTAGTTATCTGTTGGCTGTTCACTAATAATGAAACTCTGAGTTACTGAAGGGAGGAAGATGAAAGAAACTAATGTGATTATTTTGAAAGGGAAAGTACTAATAAGTTAAATCCTGCATTTCCTAAGGTTCTTATAGTTTGAGGTTTGAGGTTTAAGTCTTTGATCCATTTAGAGCTGATTTTTGTGTATGGTGATAGGTAGGGGTCCTGTTTCAATCTTCTGTATGTGGTCAGCCAGTTTTCCCAGCTCCATTTACTGAATAGGTCCCCCTCTCCCCATTGGTTGTTGTTGGAGGCTTTGTCAAATATGAGTTGGTTGAGAAATTGAGATTTTGCTTCTGGAATCTCTGTCCTCTTCCATTGGTCTGAATGTCTATTCTTGTATCGGTACCAGGCTGTTTTGATTATTGTAGCCTTATAGTAAAGTTTGAAGTCTGAAAGTCTGATAGATACCTCCTGCTTTGTTTCTTTTGCTAAGGATTGCTTTGGCTATTCGTGGTTATTTATGTTTCCATATGTATTTCTGTATTGCCATTTCCAGGTCTGAGAAGAATGCTGCCGGTAATTTAATGGATATTGCGTTGAATCTGTAGATTGCCATTGATAGGATGGACATCTTAACAAAGTTGATTCTTTCTCTCCATGGCAATGCAGATAAAATGTATATGCAGAAGAGATTTTGAAAGATAAAAAGAGTGTCACTAGAGGGATAGCTTAATGTAATATCTTTTCCTAACCAAATAACCAAACAGCAAGTGGTAAACCATTTCAGTGAAAGCCATACTGAATGCTGTTTTCACATAGGGTGGAATTTTTTTTCCTCCAAAATAATAATCAATTTTCCCAGCACTACTAATTGCTCGATTTCCACCTTATTTGTGATGCTTCTTTTAATGATATATGTGAAAATTAGTATGAACTATTCCTGACTTTATTCTGTTCTTCTCTGTTTCATTTCATCACAGTCTACACTAGTTCAAACTGTTCTCCAAAGTTCTTGAATATGTATTGTAAAGATTACTTCTGGGTGCTTTATATTTCCCTTAATATTGTGAATAAGTATTTTTCCATTTCACTTAGTACATTTGTGATAGTGCTAAGATATAATGCTGTTGGCTTCTGCATTTTTATTATGCATTCAGCTATTTTACTGAACTTTTCTTTATTTAACTTTTGATTTTCTTTATTCAATTTTCAATATTCTCCTGTGTTTACTAGATATTTAATTCCACCCACAACTAATAGATTTGTCTTCTTCTTTATAATAATTATTCTTTTTATTTCTTAATGCCATTATTCCTGTTAGAATTTTCATAATAAAAATAAAAATAATTGTAAAATGGATATCATTTCCCCTGATTTTTAAGGTAATTCATCCAGTTGTGTTTTATTTTAAGTATGATGTTAAATGTTTTGAGATATATATTCTTTGCCATGATAAAGTAAATTTATATTTCCAGTTTTTAAAGAACTATAAGAATTGTTATAGAATATTAACCAATGTTGTATTGATCTATAACTACATATAGATATTGTTTTCTCTTTCTTGCTGTTATGGAATATTTCAAATGGCAGAAGTGTGTATCTAGAGAGAAAAAATGACACATCCATCCACCTTTATCAAATCTTAACATTGTTTCCTGCTGTTTTTGTTATAAAATAAAACATAATATACAAAGTTCAAGGTTCTTTCCAATCTCATTGGGTAACAACTACCCATCCCATTCATTGGCTAATCTTCTTTCTGCTTTTGGTACTCATGTTTGCAGGTATGTTTGAGTGTGTTCCTGAGCTCTTTATTCCTTTTTTTTTTCTGATAATGTCTCACTATGTTGCCTTGGCTAGAGTACAGTGGTGTGAACATAGCTCACTGCAGCCTCCAACTCCTGTGCTCAAGCAATCCTCCCGCCTAACCCCTCTGAATAACTGAGACTACAGGCATATATCACCACTCTGGCTAATTTTTAATTTAATTTTTGTAGAGATGGAAGTCCCACTGTGTTGCCCAGGTCTCAAACTCCTGGCCTCAAGTGATTCCTCTGTCTAGGCCTCTCCAATTCAGGCTGAGCCACTGCAACAAACCTCTCTATTCTTTTTGGTTAATTTCTTTCTTCCTGTCCAATTCCCAGCTCAATAGCACATTGTCTTAATCTCATTGCTTTTTAATTGCTGTAGTAGATCTTGATATCATGTAGGGCAAATATTTTCACCTTATTCTTTGTTTTCAATTTTTTTTCCTTTTTAAATATGATTTTTACATAAGTTTATCAAGTTTCACTGAAAACTATTTCACTGAAAATATTTATTGTGATTGCATTATATTTATGCATAAATTTGATAAAATTTATACCTCTATATCTCTTGATTTCTGCAGATCTTCTTTTATGTCATTGATTTGATAAGGTTTTTGGTCATTTTATCCATAAAGTATGTCTATCTTATTATATTTATTCTTAGAGATCTTTATTGCTTTGTTTGGTATTATGTTGGGTATCTATGGCAGTATAAGAATGTTGTGGTATGGGGAATAAGCCTAGGCATTGTAGCCAAACATCACTTACCTTGCTATCTAAGATCTTCATCTTGTTCCTTTTGTCCATTTATCTTAGACAGTCCTATGAAATTTTCATTTGCAATAATTCCTCCTCTACGTGTTGATTGTGTTTCTCTTTTTTGGCATTTGATTTATTTGTGGGCCTTTTGTTTAGAGGCTTATGCTGAGCAGGAAGCTTTTCATTCCACTCTCTTTTTCACTCCCCTTTTATTTGTCACTCCTCATTTGTCCTTGGGTCCTTGCAGAATTCTCTGATACAGTACATTAACATTTTTGGTCCTCGGATACAATTTTTTTTTGAATCGGAGTCTCTTTCTGTTGCCCAGGTTAGCATGCGGTGGCATGATCACAACAATCATGGCTCATGGCAGCGTCGACCTCCTGGGTTCAGGCACTCTATCCACCTTAGCATTCTAAGTAAGTCATGCACCACCATGCCCAGATAATTTTGTTTACATTTTGTAGAGATGAAGTTTTGCTATGTTTCCCAGGCTGGTCTTGAACTCCTGGGCTCAAGCAATTCACCCACCTTGGTCTCCCAGAGTGATGGGATTGCAGGTGTGAGCTACCATACCTGGTAGGATAGAATTGTTTTCAGGCAACTCTTTGGTGTGTTCTAGTGTCAATGCTTGAATGCTGCCTATTGAGAGCTGTGGCCTCTGAGTATGTATATGTAGTAGGTACAACAAATGAATAGACCTAATTTAGGAATAAATGAAGATGGAGGTAGAGAAGATGAGAAATACGGCACTACTAGAATATGCAACATTTGTGCACCATGATTGGTAGCGGAGAAATGCAAAAACATTTTCCTCTCTACTTCCTAGTTGACTTGCTGTTGAATGACAGAGATCAAAGTAAGCGTGGACCCAAAACTATGCTATCCAAGCTATTTAAGTGCAGTGTTTTAAGGAGGATGCTTGTTATATGCATACTGTCTTCCTTGGTTTTCATTTGTGCCTTCACTAATGGTCCAAAAAAAGAATGGGTGGTATAGTTTGATTTTATTAATAATTTGAACATTTTTGAATGTGTTTTCTTCATCTTTGTGTCCTAAATATTTAGCATGGTGATTGGCAAATGGTATTTGTTGACAATTTTTTCTTTGAGTAGAATTAAAAATTGTGTGATGAAATTTGATTTCTTCTTTTCCATGTATAGCTTGGTACTTTAGATATAGAAGTGATCAGAATCAAATAATAGTAAGCATTTTTGGTCTTATCTAAAGTTTATCTCCATGAGATTGGGGTTATATAGTCCTACCTACTAGATTTTTGATCAGAATCACTTAGGTGTTTTTTAAAAAAATATGTTTAACTCTAGAAAGGTCTATATGAATGTAATTTAAATTTGTTGTTGCTTTTATCATTACTGTTGTCCACAAATGTAATCACAAGCTACTCTTTCCACATTGGAAGCTAGCTAAGAGATTCAAGATTTTCAAGAGCTGCCAATAGTTACATAGAACTCTGGAATGTGTAAACTGCAACCAACAAGTCTAAACAGTTTAACTCTTCCTTAATTTCAGTAAGTCTCCTACAGAGAGTAGAAAGGCTACTATTATCCCAAAGTGTTGCTTATTACAAATTTAGCCTGACATCTTTCAATGGAGGTGAACTTGCTTTTGAAAGTTAGCTATTTGGCAGGCTGTCATTCAGTATTTCAAGTAAAAGTAACCAATGATGTATTGGGGATATCAACTTATCATTATAACTATTTGGAATTTCTCAGTAACTGGATGCATTTTTGAGTAGCAGTCCAAGGCTTAAATAACTAATGGAAGGCTAAATTAGGAAAACAGCTCAAAGTACAAGGGCAAACATGATAGATTCAGGCCATCTTCAACCCTAAAAATGAAATGAAAGCTTAGCTTTTTGATCAAGAGAAGCCATGGTAAGACCAGTAACAGAGGCATCAGGTTCTCTCTTCACTGCATGGGGCTTATGCCTTCTTTTGTTAGTAGCATCATAATATTTTGTGGATTCATATTTAGCCTTCACTTTTTTTATAGTTCTTCCCTAGTAGTCATGCTTAAACAATTATTCCCCTGTCTTTTATTCATAGTATTGTATGGACATGTGACATATTTTGAAATATCTGTTGATTTAATCTATCTGATAATATTTAGTGTGCAATGTTGAGAGCAGGACATGATTCATTTCCAAGTAGCTTGCTACCTACCCTATCACTATATAGTGAATAATCAACTTCTTTAAAATTGATTTGAAAAAATCATATTTCTCAAATACTAAATTCATTTACATGCTGGAGTCTTCTTTTGTACTTTCTATTATTTTTATTCATTAATTTGCCACAGTTTTAATTGTTAAAACTATAGGTAACATCCTTTAAATTTGGAAGTAAACTTTACCTCCCATTAGTCTTCCTTTTAAACATTTATTACTATTATTGTTCATTTTATTACAGGTGAATCTTAGAATCATTTCACTAAGCTGTAAAATGTTTAAAAACTATGAATCTTGATTGCAAAGATAGTAAATTTGGTAATTATTCAGAGAGAGATTTAATTTTTATAGGAGTGCCCACAGAGCAACATATTCCTATACATGCGTTTCCTTTTCTTTACAGCTTTTATAAAGTTTTTTAAGATGTTTGTATTTAATGTGTCAATCAATAAAGAAACATTTATTGATTGTCAACTATGCACTGGTTAATAGGCTAGTAGTCACACAAGGTTCTTGAGTTGTAATTGTAATATATATACACACATCCATTTAAATAAGGAATAAATCAATCTCTACACTCATGGAACTCATTCAAGTGAGAAATATAGAGATTAAATGGATTATTTAAAATAATTATATAATTGCAAGTGTGCACAGTAGTAGAATATTTTATTTATTTATTTGTGGCATTATAAATGCCTGTTCACTTGGGACTGTTCAGATAGGGGTGGCATATACCTGCCTCCTGCTAGATGATCCACTTACGGTGGCCTTACAATAGCTGTCCATTGAAGTCCCTTTCCTGAAAGTAATGTGAAGAAGAGATGCTAACCGTTCTGTGTGATGTACTCATTTAAATGTCAAAGGTTGGCCTGCAGTTATTGGCTTGGCTTCCATCCAGATCTCTGGCACAGACTACCTATAGTCCCTTAAATTTGACTGTGTTTTACTCTATGGTGTGTTGATAAATGTTAACTGGCTGAAGGGGAACAAAGACCTAAATTATAGAGCTTGCCAATTTTTGTGGTATAAATATTTCTCCTCTAGCTGATTTCAGCTTGCAAAATTCCTGAAAATTTAACAGCTGGTCTTGCAAGCCAGCTCCAGTATACTATTGAACTTTTCCCCATCCCTTTCAAAGTCATGTCCTCTGGCACTCTCTACCTCCTTCAAAATCATACTTCATCAACCTGAAATCTTTTATTACCTCAAGCTCTTTTGAAGGTGGATTTGCTGCCATGCCTTTCACTTTCTTGTTATGCCATGCACTGAGAGCTTTGACTTCCTCAAGGGAAACATTTGTGAGTCAAATACCTTACTTTAGGAATTAAAACAAAACAGAATTTAATAGAATTTAATACTGTTTTTTTTTTTTCTTTTTCCTTCTTGCTGTAATAGTACTCTTTACCTCAAGGTATTGAAGATGCAACTGACTGATAAGGGAAAGGATGAGGAGTCTATAAACAATCACAAATATTAATATTTCAGAAGTTTAGTCCACTATACTGATTATAGTCAATAGGTATCTTTCATTTGAGTCTTATAAATTCATTAACAGTGTCAAGTTGTTTAACCTGTCTGTATTCATTGATTAGAGTTTGTTACTGGGTCTGTGGAAGGAAGTATACTTTTATTTTGCACAGAAAAGAGGGGGAAAAAAGCATGAAGTCTCTCCTAAATAGCCACTCAATTCTGTCACCTGGGGATTTGTTTGGAGAGCTCTAGGCCTTTTTTTTGATGCCTGAAAGCTGCTAGGCTACTTTTTTTGTGAGCACTGGGGAGTGGTCATTTATTGAGGGATTTCTCCTCTAAGGCACACATTTAGTTAGCCTTAGAGCTTAGCATAATGGTGGCTAGAGAAATATTTGGAAGGTGAAGCAGAGAACACTCAGAGAAATATTCTGTCAGGATCCCTCATTCCTACTCCCTTAGTCCTCCCTTCCGGTAACAGTGTCATGGATATAATAAAACTGAAGTGTAGATATGCCATAAGAGACTTGTCTCCATTTTGTGATCAGTGAAAGACAGATTGGCTTTTCTAACACCCAGAATTCTCTTTGGATTTTGGACTATTTCATTGGTGATGTAAACAGACTTCCTGAGGAAATCCTCTGGCAGTTTTTCTGAAGATGTTTCACGGTGGCCTCCAGGCTAAATCTGAGTCACTGATTGATGAAAACTTGGAGCTCTCATTTTTTATGCCCTTTTAACTTATGTGGATAGATCAAATCAAGTCCTCTTGACAGCTAGTCTTTTATTATTAAACAGTAAATCCTATTTTATAGCATTGTCACAGTAAGGATAAAAAGAAAAAGTAAGAATTGCATCATTTAGTTTTTTTCCTGATTCTTCCTGCTGACTCTTTCTGGAGGTAGATTACCTCTTAAGAATATGACTCTAAAGACATTTATCTTCTTTTGAAGAAAAGAAAGAGAATTGACCGGAAGAGGATAACTCAGATGCCACAGAGTTATTGACCTGGAGAAGACAATACAGGACAATATTAGATCTCAGCAGTACTCTGTGGGATAATCAGAGAACCCACATCAAAACAGTGCGCCTTGCTGACTTGCAGGTCCTTCAAGTATTTGGTACTCAGCTTATTGATGTCAGTATAGAAGGTGGGTTTGAGGTTGTTGAGTTCTGTTCTTGGGTAATGTATAGGAATGATGCACTGTCCCAAGTAGGTCAGTTTAAACATCCCCTGACTTTTAAGACTTTGGGATGGCCTTTTTCTTCTTCAAATTACCTTGATACAAGTTTGATGGGCATTGATTATGCTTACCCTGACTGGATCTTTTGCACATATTGCTCTGCTATTGAATAGTCCAAGGTGTTAGGAGATAAGAGCAGAGGACAAACAGATGAGTTAAATGAGTAGATTCCTTACCTCAGATTTTCCTAGATCTTGGGGTGCCAGTCACAGCAGGCCCTTCATTCTGACTCCAGGCTTCCTCTTGTACTCCAGGGCTCTCAACCCTTCTTCATCTTTTGAGTGGAGCATATAAGAATTTCTGGGTTATATACAACTCATGAAGGTTTCTGAAGCTGGATTCCACTGAGGGGACTCTGGGTAGACAAGAACCTTACTTGATCCTTTTCTGATTTATTCTTCTCCCCATTGAGATTTACTGGGAACAGAAGATGAATGGTTCTGGACTTTTCTTCTTCTACATAAAATAGAAAAGCACATTAATATATTTTTAAAAGAATGTCTTTATTGTATGTGTAATATACTTTGAGGAATTTAAAATGATTGTTATCTTACTCTTCTATTATTTTATCTGTCTTCATGTTTTCTAGCACTATTTGCATTTTTGTTTTTTTCTGATACTGTAACTAGTGGGTACAGGTTTGAGGAACAGAATATATTTACATACTCTCAAAGTGTTTCTCTGTAAATGATTCAATAACTGCAAAGAAAAATCATAATCACTTTTCAGAGGAGAAACCTAGTGGACATACCTTAACCAAGTACTCAAAATCAATATCACTACTAATAGGACAAGCAACATCATGTAAAGCACTGAGATGGATGTGGTATTCCTACTAAAAATGCATAACCTGAATCCACTTGTGAGGAAGTATCAGACAGATTCAAATTCAGGAAAAATGTCCAAAATAACAGACCTGTATTTAAAAACAAATCGTAAAAGATGTAATAAGGTTTATGGACTATTTCAGGAGATTAAAGGAGACTAAAGAGATATGCAAATTAGATGCAATGCATAATCTTCAATTCGATGTTGCAACAGGGAAAAAATATTTGAATGTATAAGTTAGGTGATAATACTGTATCAATGTTAACTTTCCCAAGTATATTGTACTGTGGTTACTTTAGAGCATGTTCTTTTTATCTTGTGAAATACATGGCAAAGAATTTTAGATAAAATGATATGATGTCTACAGTTTACTATAAAATAGTTAAAAAAATGTATATATGTAGCAAGAGTGGTAAAGCAAAGTGGGAGACTGGGCACAGTGGCTTGTGATCCCAGCACTTAGGGAAGCTGAGGCTAGAGGATTGCTTGAACCCAGGAGGGTGAGACCAGCCTTAGGCAAGATAGTAAGACATTGCCTCTACAAAAAAAAATTTTTTTTTTAAAATTACCTAGGTGTAGTGATGCATGCCTGTAGGTCCAGCTACTTAGGAGGCTGAAGCAAAAGGATTGCCTGAGCTCAGGAGGTCGAGGCTGCAGTGATACATGATCCATTTCTGGGTGACAGAGTGAGACTCTGACTGAAAAAACAAAAACAAACAAACAAAAAAACCAAAGTAAGAATGTTAGCATCTGCAGGAAGCATATAGGAGTTCTGGGTACAATTCTTATAAATTATTACAAAATAAAAGGTAAAGAAAGAACAGAAAAGGAAAGGAAGGAAAACAGGTTTCAAAGCACAGGTCTGTTGTGTGGCTTCTCTTTCCATTGCTCCACTGAAGCGAACACTTCTGATGTCATTGATGACTAATTTGTTGTTAAATGATTAGACATTCTTCAATGATCTTATTTGTCCTTTCAGAAATATCTGGTAATGTTTACCATTCTCTTCATTCTTTGACTAGCTCTTCCTGTGACTTTCCTAGCAATACACTTTCTTTTATCCTTTCATAACCAGTCTCTTGAGAGTCCTCCTTACACTGTCTACACTTTTAAGTGTTAGTGTTCCCTGGAGTCTTCTCCGAGGCTCTCTCTTCTTCTGAGTCCACTCACTCTTCCTGATGTTTCATCTATCCCATAATTTAAGTCTCCAGCCCGGGTCTCTCTTGAGTTTCAAACTCATCCATGCACTATGCAGCAGATTTCTCCTTTCTTTATCCCACTGGCATATCAAAATCAACCTATTCCAAATCTTTATCATTCTTACCATCCTTGATCCCACCCTTGGCCTCCTCAGATCTAGTCATTTTTCATTGTGCCTGTCTCAGATAAATATTGTCAAAATCACCGTGACCCATGCCAGAACATTTAATACTTAACACTTCTTTTAGAAGTTAGACTTAACACTTCTTTCTTTATCTTCCTATAGACATCCTCCTCTTTGTAGCCAGAATAAACTTTCAATGTGTAATCAGATCCAGCTAAAAGTCTTGTCATTCAGCCCACATAATAGACCCCAAACTATTTAGAATGAATATGATTCTTTATAATGTAGTCTTTCTCCTTTATCTGCTGCTGCTCTCACACACTCTCTTAACCATCCAACTGAAATTCCTCCAGTTTATCAAAGATGCTGGATTTTCCTTTTTTTTTTGTCTTCTTCAAGACCTTTCATGTGTTATTCCTCAACCTTGTCATGAATCCTACTTCTTTCTGCTTCCTGAATAACTTCTACTGAAATTTAGACTGTAGTTTTAGGGTCACTGTGAGAAACTCATTACACTCTCCTGAATCAATGTGCACCAAGAGCATCCTGTACTTTTTGTAGTACACATTTACCACATATGTTTGTATCTGTCTGTTGACCATGTCCTCCTGGCTTTTAATCTCTGAGAGATTAGATCTGTCTACTTCACTGTTGCACCTGTAGTGATTAGCTTAGTACCTGGAAAATAGTAAATGCTCAATAAAAATTTGTGGATGTATGAATGAGCAATTATAACCCATGGCAAAAGCAGATATTGGAGAACCCTGCCCTTATTATGGCACATGCATTTGCCTATTGAATCACAGTAACTTTGTATTATAAAAGATTCTAGAAGACCATCAGTCCAAAATGGTTAAAACATTGCAAATGATTATCTGGTCTCTGCCTAACTTGTAGTCATCTACTCAGTTTTGGCTGCTGTTACCTTAGCATGAATTCACTTTCTGTAGTTTGCTCCCATTATTTTATTTATTTATTTATTTTTATTTTTATTTTTATTTTTTTCTCCAGATATTTATTTATTTTTTAAATTATTTTTTGATCGATATTTTTTATTTTGATATTGTGGGGTACAGTTAAGGGTTAGGAATACAAATATGCTTCATTCAGGCCCCCTTGTTGATAGCTGGTGTCTCCCCGTCTCTAGACAGATGTTTACTACCATTAGTCCCATCCCCCCCATAGTTTCCCAACACTGACAGTCATTTTCTTATAGTAGTGCATTGGATGATCAAAGTCCACTATATGAGTGAGAATATGTGGTACTCAGATCTTTGTTTCTGTGAGAGGTCACTTAGTATTATAGACTCTAGCTCCATCCAGGTTGCTGCGAAATTCATGATTTTGTTCTTTTTTATGGCTGCATAGTATTCCATCAGGTATATGTACCACATTTTTTTAATCCAGTTCTCTTTTGATGGGCAGCATGGTTGTTTCCAGGTTCTAGCTATTGTGAACAATGCTGCGATAAACATATGTGTGCAGGTATCTTTTTTATAGAGTGATTTGAGGTCTTCAGGGTATATCCCCAGTAGGGGGATTGCAGGATCATATGGGAGGTTAAGTATGTCTATTATAACCTTTTCCATGTTTTAATCATTCAAATGGTTAAAATCAACTGAGCACTCCCAATCCTTTCAACTTTTGCATGTGAAAAGTTGCCTTCCTTTATGTGTACAATTTTTCCAATGTCCTTATAAAGAATGGTGCCCAAAATTGGACAGAACATTTCAGAGCACAGTGAAGAACATTAATGTGATCCCATTAACCTGACTTTTAAATAGTTTGCATACTGATAGGGCTAAATATATTGATCCACTAATCTTTGCTTCTACCAGTACTATTACTAATAGTATTTATACTACTCATTATAGTACCTAACATATATATATAGCACATATAGTATAATAGGGTTTTCTTAGCACCTTTCATGTAGTGCCTTGCTTTGTTCTTACAACTTGAAGTATATAATAACAATATGCCCTTTTAATGTATTAGGTTATAATTTGCCCAAGGTCACATAACTAAGGAGTTGGAGGACCTTGGAACTGCTATAATATATTGCTAAAGTCTTACTAGGTTGTTGTCTTGACTGATATTTCTCTCCAACAGTTAATGTTAGACTCTACAGTAAAATGATTTTTAAAAACATGATGTCTGATTAAGTTACTATAAACCTGTGGGTTTTGTGTTAGTCAGTATATATCATCTCAAAAGACATTGGGAAATTCATGGATTTAATCCCCTGTATGATAGAAACATGCATTTACCTCACATCACCAAAAGTTACATTGAGATTACAGAAATATATAAAATAGTTTAAAAATTTCCACATTATCCTTGAAAGCAAGGATAGTAGCCAGGCTCGGTGGCTCAGACTGTAATCCCGCGTCTTTGGGAGGCTGAGGTGAGTGGATTGCCTGAGCCTGCGGGTTCGAGACCCACCTGGGCAACTTGGCGAGACCTCATCTCTATAATAAATAAAAAATTAGCCGGGTGTGGTAGCGCGTGCCTGTAGTTCCAGCTACTTTGGAAGGCTGAGGTGGAAGGATCGCCGGAGCCCAGCAGGTCAAGGCTGCGGTGGCCGGGAGCGGCCACTACACTCCAGTATGGGTGACAGAGTGAGACTCCAACTCAAAAAAGAAAAAAAAAAAAAAAAAAAGAAAGGAAAGTGTAATGAGACAACCACAGCAGGATTGGATTTGGGGGATGATATAAAATAGAGAGTTTCATAGTGACATTGAAATATACTTGGATTAAGGAGCTCACGTCCCTCAAAACACAAAGCAGAGGATCCCAAAAAGAATATTTTTCTAAGAGAACCTAATAGAGTCACCAAAATTAGAAGCAGAAGTGGGTTCACGGGCAGTTAGCTTGTATATTAGCTAAAGTTCTATAGAACCACTAGCCTAACTGTTAAAGTAACTGTCTCCAGTCTGCCTCCAGAATAAAGATGTGAATACAGGTTTGCCAAACAAAGCTATGTTACAGATATTTCCAGAGCAGGCAGTGGGTGTGAGAAGCAATAAGGTGGATATACACTGGTGGCTGCCATGGTAATTGAGAGACCCTGCTCCCGGAAGTCATATGTAGTGCACACCTACATGGAATCCCAGCCAGATTTGGGTCCCCTCTCCCTGACTAAAACAACTACTTCAACCAGAGCTTCTTAAGTCAGAATCTTCCACACACCACCATATCAACCAATTTTCACTGAAGTTAAAAAATAAATTTTACCTACAAATACTAATTTGTATTGTGGGTTGTATTGTGCTTCTTAGTATGATAATATGTCCAGGAATTCTCAACCATTTGAAGAAATTGACCTAGATAAAGAAAGTGCAGGACTCCCCTCAAGGAATTGAGTTAATATGTGATACAACAATGAAAATAAATAAATTAATATAATGATTATTTTTATGGCACAAGAACAGGCACCTGGAAAAAAGTCAAAGTTCTTGGAAATTAGATCATTAAAAAAAGATCCCTCACTAGATGAGATGACTAGCAATGAACACGAAACTGAGTAGGAGGAAAAGAAAGGTGAAAATACTGAGGAGAAAAATGTATGGGTAAAAATATTAGCTTACCCCGCACCCCATATACAGATGCTCTTTTTGTATCCAACAAATAGAACATTCATATTCTTTCCAAATAACAATGAAACAAGTACAAAAATTGGCCATAATAAAGCCACAGAGAAAATCTCAATAGAGTCTAAAAGTAAAACTCATTAATACCATGATTTTTTACTATATAGTCATTAAACTAGAAAGTAACAACAAAAAGCCAATTCTAAAATATCTATCCATATTTTTGAGTAAAAGAATATTAAAACTAAAGTTCTAGATTAATTTAATATGAAGGACAATGAGAGGATTACCTATCAAAAAGGTACTCTGTATACTTTTTAATGTATGCTTGAACAAAAATATTTAAAAGTTGCTAATAAACTTTCATCTTCAAATAATCTAAGCGTATTTGAATATTCTAAATACTCTAAATTAAGGCAATATACTCTTCTCAATGTATTCTAAATGGCAATGGAAAATTAATAGTCAAAAGATTATTAGAAATAGAGAGGTAGTATATTCATTGAAAATATTGACTTTGTTGAATGTGTTACCACTTCAGTTTTTGTCATTTTATCAAAGTTTAATTGGAACTTTAGCTATACTTTGTGTATTATTGAAATATTTGCTTATATGAATATTTGAATAAGAATATATTAAAAGCATATGTAATACAAAGGAATTATTGTTGAAATCAGTGAATGATACCTTATAATACTTGGGAATTTCTGAATCAATCTTGAAGTCATATGTTTTAAACTGTTACTCATTTGTAAACAATGGAATTTTTTTTAAAAGGATTTGGAAACATCTCACCACGCACAGAAGGTGGAAAAATATTCTGCATCATCTATGCCTTACTGGGAATTCCCCTCTTTGGTTTTCTTTTGGCTGGAGTTGGAGATCAACTAGGGACCATATTTGGAAAAGGAATTGCCAAAGTGGAAGATACATTTATTGTAAGTATGATAGACTTTTAGCTACATCTATGTGTTGTTTGATTTAAAAAAACTATACCTTTTCTATCACCTTGGGTACAACTAGACACTCAGTTACTGGGTTTTCCATAACAATGTATATGCACCTCTATTAGCATGTAACTCCTGTATTTAATCATTTTCATGTTTAATCTGAATGAATACATGAGAAACCCCCACAAAAATATAAAAAAGATAGAAATTCTGCAGCCCTGGATTAAAATTCTGTGTATACTGTCTTCTCACCATATTCTCCTAAACTCGTTATTTTTCCCTCAAGCCTCCGTTTTCTTATTTGTGTAATGTGAGTAATGGTACTGTGGAGGCTTTACTCTGAGGGCTGGCAGCAACACAAATTTAATCTTAGCACAGATAGTAAATGATTGACAGTATTTCATTATTTAAAAAATTGCTTTGGTACCTTTATGTTGCCCCTTTGGAAAAGATATAATATGAATGGCAAACATGAATCATATATCTTAATTCAGTAATGCCATTGATAGAAATGTATCAAAAGAGTATAATTTAGTAGGTCCGTTGGTAGTGCACATGAAGATGATCATGGTGCACTATGTCAGTAGAAAAGAATGGAAATGCTTTTTATTAGAATTTTAAGTTTAAAACAGTACTCCTATGATTATAAGCTTGTATTCTTGAAGAAAATTATTGAAAAAGAAAATTATCCTGGATGCAATTGCTTACACCTGTAATCCCAGCCTTTGGGAGGCCAAGATGAGAAGATCACTTGAGCCTAGGAGTTTAAGACCAGTCTGGGCAATATAACAAGATCCTGTCTGTACAAAAAATTTTTTTAAATTTAGTGAGCGTGCTGGCATGTGCATATAGTCCTAGCCATGGGAGGCTGGGCCAGGAGGATTGCTTGAGCTTGAGCCTATGAGTTCAAAGTTACAGGGAGCTATAATCACACCACTCCAACTGGAGTGACAGAGTGAGATCCTGTCTTGGAAGGAAGGAAGGAAGGAAAGAGGGAAGGAAGGAACAAACAAAGGAAGGAAGGAAGGAAGAAAGGAAGGAAAGAAGGAAAGAAAGATGGAGGGAGTGAAGGCGGGAGAGAGGCAGGAAAGGAAATGGTTGTGTTAGAGTATGGAATTATAAATGATTCATTACCACTGTATGACTATTACAAATAAATTTTATTTATTATTCAATAATGCTTTATTTTTCATAAAAATTTCCACAAAATATTTACATTTAACTATTGATAAGATAAAACTATTAAGTATTATTTTCTTAGTTTAGATTACAGCTCCAGTTTTAGCAATTGTCATGTTTCAGATCAAAGTTAGATTTCAAACATTTTTACTATTAAAGTGCAATAATACATAGTTATTCCAGAACTGATGTTTTGTTCTTTTTTTATATTATACTTTTCTTATATTAAAATATCCTCTATTTATATTAATTAAGAGACCAGATTAGTGGCATGAACTTGGTGATGCAGAATTGCTAATGTATTCATTCAACAAATTTTTGAATGCCTACTAGATGCTGGATAATGTTTTTTATGTTGCTTATTCACCAGTTCATAAAGAAAAATTGCATGCCCTCATAGTAATGACATTTCAGCTCTCATGATTCAGTGCTTGGTACCAAACAATATTTTAAAACTTTACAAACATGAATTCACTTAACTCCCACATATGAGGTGAGGATGGTGAACTAGAGGAACGACCATGTTCTCTTTCTGTCCTATGATTTACAGATCTTTATCTTCACAAATTCTAAGCTCTAACATTCAGTGATTTTCATGTGGTGTGGGGTGTGACCTATAATTTTTATTGTGGATAGTACAGATCCAGTCAGAGATTAAAAATGTGTGGTAACTGAACTCAAAAAGAGAGCTGGAGATAAACTGCTATGTATATACCAACTTTGTTTAATGTACTATACTATGAGGATTTTTTTTTATTGGAGGAGGTAAAAAAATATGGGTACTTTGATAAAGCTATGGTTTAAGAATGTTGAAGGTTTATTTTTACCTGCAGATCATGTGACTTTATTAGTAGTACATTTTAATGCTATAGAACAGAGAAACAGTTCACCTGATTCACGTGGAAATCAAACTGTGGACTTTAGGTCCGTTAGTCTTATACTCTGATTGAATTAATGGTAAGAAAAAATGATAGGAGTTATGAGAAAAATGCTTCATAAAATTAATGTTTAGCAATTATCAATTGTAAATATTTACTACTTATGTCAGTTTTTTCTATCTTTAGTTATTTCTAGATTGTGTTGTATGCCTGTAGAATAGAAATATTTCAAAAGTAGTTCAAAAAACAGATAATGATGCAATTCTGAAATTGTTTTCTCACAGCAAATGTAATTGACTATTGAAAGCATTTTACCTGTTATAAGTCTATGTAGACGTAAAGTAGCATCATTAGCACTGATTGTTTTGAATTATCTATGTTATACCCAGTTTTAATAGTAAAGACAATTGAAAACTAAGAATAAAAATAGAATAAAAGAACATGCTTACTTTTTAATTTGCTGATAACAGTGTGTAGACTAATTTTGCAATATGCCAATAATCTCTCTCTCTCTCTTTGTGTGTATGTGTGTGTGTGTGTGTGTGTGTGTGTGTGTGTGTGTGTGTGTGTGTATGTGTGCATGTGTGTGTTTTTTTGTCTCAACCCTAGAAGTGGAATGTTAGTCAGACCAAGATTCGCATAATCTCAACAATCATATTCATACTGTTTGGCTGTGTGCTCTTTGTGGCTCTGCCTGCAATCATATTCAAGCACATAGAAGGCTGGAGTGCCCTGGATGCCATTTATTTTGTGGTCATCACTTTAACAACCATTGGATTTGGTGACTATGTTGCAGGTAAGATTTTCTTGGTTTCCACATTGCTCTCCTAAGCCAAGTCCTTTCATTAGACTTTTCACTTGGGTTTGTAACAAAACACAAAGGGTTTATGCATTTCTTGGGGCTGCTGAAACCAAGTACCATAAACCCAGGTGACTTTAAACAGAATGAATCCATTTTCTCACCGAAGCTGGAAATCCACGTGCCAGCAGGCACCTTCCTACCCCGTGAGATTCTAGGTAGAATCCTTCTTTGCCTCTTCCTAGTTTGTGGTAGTGACCATTGGTCCTGACAATTCTTGGCTTGCAGCTATATCACTCCCCTCTTTATCTTCATCGACATGTGGTGCTTTCCTTGTGTATCTCTATCTCTGTGTCCAAATTCTCTTCTTATAAAGACACCGGTCATTAAGGATCGGGGGTCCACTCTACAGCAGTATGAGTTCATCATAACTTATTACATATACAAGGACCTTTTTTTCAAATAAGGTTACATACTGACATATTGGGAGTTAGAACTTTAGCATATCTTTTTTTGTCAGACAGGTCAACCTATAACAGTGGCAAAAACAAAAATTGACTGTGATATTGGAGGTAAACAGAAGAGTGGAGTTGAACATTTACTTTTTATTCTGCAAAAAAAGTATAGATTGCTGGTTATTCAAAATTTTATATTTTCACTTTAATTTTTGAAACCAAATATATTCCTATTAATTTTTTTAATGGGATAAAAATTCAAGTTTAACTTATCTTTGTCTTTTTTACTTAGACTCCTTTCTACTTTAGTTTTAAAAATACCTGTAAACTTCAGAAGTGCTTTTGCCTACTTTTTTCTCTAGTATACTTACTCGTGTAATTTTTAATTTAGGCCAGTATTTTTGACCTTACCTAAAGTGGGTCATAGAGACCTAAAATGTCTACACTTTTCACATAATTTTTTTTTCTTTTCTATATGTGTTATTTCAACTGACATTTGCTTTATTGTGGTGTCTCTTAGGTCTTATGTCTCTATCAGTTCAACTCTCTCTTTCCCAGCTATATTTTTCACTATTATTATTGTTGCAACTCCAACTTTAAATAAAATATAATAAAGATAACAAAAATAACTATGCTAATATTCTATCATGGATCCTTTTAACCAATCCCCCCAAATCTAAATCATTCTTTTAAAAATAATCTGGCTTGAACTATTAAAAAATGATAAGCATTATAATAGGAATGTATAGAATATATTCATCAGCCAACTTTAGTTTTAAGAGAGTTTTATACTTTCTGGCTATTTATGGTTCTTCCTAAACCTAAACTCCTTACTTCAATATTTTCAAGAAAAAACAAATATATATATATATGTTCTGCAGTTTTATAAAATCTTGGAGAAGGCAAATAGTTCATCTGTTTCTATTGATTGTTTCTATTGATTTGTTAGGGTTTTAAAAAGCCTTTCTTCATGGGAAATATATAATAATCTTGAAGATGGGGATGTTTTCATGAACAAAGCTTTGCTTTTGGTAAAAAATACTATGTATACAATTCTGTAGTGGATGAAGGCCTGGGAAATAAGGGAGCATGGGGGAATCACTTTGCCAGAGATCATTTGGTTTTATAATTAGCAAATGGAGAGAAGAATTTCAGATACTTGTAACCCCATATAAGAATACAAGCCTCTGTCCTAAATTACTTTTTCTATCGCTTGTTGAAGATGTATAGTTGGCTTAAGTATAAGTGCAAAGTTTGTTAATACAGGAAAAAGTGAGACAGTGATAGTAACAAAAAATATACTTGTGGTGTATTAATCTTGGACTATTTTAACATTTTATAAGTATAATTAGCAAGGTCTTAGAGTTACTATAGCATATACAGGTATCATATGATATCTTACATTTTTAGGCCAAGGACAGCCTCATACCACATGTTTCATTTTATACAGCTGACAGACTGTATCAGTCCAGCCTTTATGGTCTAAGACTGTCTAAGAAAAACAAAAATTATAAATAAAAATAAGTGTGTGTGCAGTGCTAAAATAATGTTGTATTTGTGGCCATTGTATAAACATTGTATAAACTTGGGAAAAAACAAATATTTTTACTTTATGGTTTTGTAGGAGATTAAAAAAATGTTTTTTGATTTACCTTAAGACATTAAGTCTTAGAAATCGACTAGATCACGTGGATCTATTAGTAGCCACTCTCAGCTACCCAAGAAAGGAAGTTCAGTGAAAACATCATGTATTTATTAGTGGGGACTCCAAATTTAGAGTCATAGCCCAGTGTCACGGGAGAGTGAGGTGACAAACTGATACCCACATGCTATTAAGTATAATCCAATAAGCAACTTTATTTTTTCTAGGATTTATTATATTGTTACTCCTCTTTAAATATGTTACTTTAATTTCATTTTTATTTTACAGAGGAAATAATAATAAATGGTAGAAATATACCTTGATAACAAGCATAAGAATTTGATACGATTCAAAGTATTCTTATTTCCTAATTTTTATACTTTATATTATATGTAGACAGTGAATAATTGTTATTCATGAATTAACACTTTTGCCTTGGTTTTATTACTACTTTGTAATTCCAAATGAGATTTTAATAAATGAAAATAAAACACCAAATATTCAAAAAAGAATTTGATATGATTAATGTGACAAATGCTAAGATAAATGGACTTTAAATTCAGTTAAATTGACTTTAAGTTTTGTAGACTCATCTTCATCTTCTTAATTTATTTATTTTGTGGCTATGTAGATCTTTGTGAAACTGTAGAGCTTTGTTCCTAGTACTATAACCTTTACATGGCAGGACCTTGTGCCCAGGGAGTGTTTTTGGAAAGAGAATGTAGACAAAGGGGCAGATGTGGCAAAGACTGGTAGCAAATGTGTGCCCTTTGCAAGATATTTTGGAAAAAACAGAAATTGTGACTTTTTTTTTAAGGAATCTTGAAAAATAATTGCTTCAAATAGTTCAACAGAGTATACAACACTAGATCTTGCTTTTGATACCTTACAGCTATAAAATTAGCTGTTGAGCTAAGGCAAGTTTCCCATCTGGGAAGTATCAGTTATTTACTACTTAGTACCTTTCCTCTTGCTATTAGATGTTGCTAAAGACAGTGTTCTCACTTCATTTTGGTATTTTCACCAGGAAAAAGCAAGAGGCACGGCTCTAACTTGAACCTTTCATCTTTCTGTTGGGCTGTAAATCTCAAAAGAAAACAAAGATGTGTCTCCCACAGTGCACACTCACTGTTTCATACCTTTCTCAAAACCGGCAAAACCTGCTCCAAAGAAGATTAGAGTTCAATTACATTGTTATATTGAATTTCTCTGAAGATGACTTAAAGAACCTATTTTTCAAACTGTGGTGTTAGTAAAGGAAAAGAGTGAAGTTTAGGATACAGGTTGTAATATACTTGTATTTTTTAACATTAATTATTAGGAGCATCTCAAAACACGTGAAGATGTGGTGGTTTAGACCAAAACTCTGAAATAGTGCTCATCCTCAGGGAATGAGCAAGAAGGATAGACTTTCTATGATGAGAAGAAAATGTGAAAATACTCCTATTTCTATATATTTCTAAATCTCATTCCTTGTTTTTATTTTCATGTCATAATTTTTATGATATACTAGAGCATAATGTTTCTAATTTATACATAACCATATATTTAGATTTTCATATGCATTACTTTTCCAATGTTGGTGATAAATCCAAAGCATTTAGAGACCACTGGTGCATACAAATAGGCAGTGGTCAGGTATTTGTGTATGTGACTGAATATAGAGTTCAGTGTATAATACATTTTCTGCAGGGAGTGATCTCCAGAAAATTTTAACTTTTTTTTTGAGTTGGAGTCTCACTCTATAGCCTAGGCTGGAGTGCAGGCACTTTCACAGCCACCCCAGCATCGGGGCTCAGTTGATCCTTCCACCTCAGCCTTTCAAGTAGCCAGAACGACAAACGCATGCTATCACGCCTGGCTAATTTTGTGATTTACTGTAGAGACGAGGTCTCATCAAGTTGCCCAGGCTGGTCTTGAACCCTGGGCACAGGCAGTCCTCTTGCTTCAGCTTCCCAAAATGCTGGGATAACAGGCTTGAGACACTGTGCCCGGCCGCAAATTTTAATTTTATGTTCATAATTATGCAGGGAACTTGTCTTAATGACTGGTTACCTTAGTGATTGGTACCTGCTTCTTCCTGATGGCCCTTTTTGTCCTTTTTCAGTGCTCAATGTTCTGGGGCTAAATAAGACCTAGGAGACCACAACCTCAATCCAACTTATTTGACATATGACTAAGCAGACCCCTATTGCTAAGAGTAGTGAGTGTCTCAGAGTAACTGTTCCTAAAAGGTGAGAAGAGAGAAAGGAAGTTACTAGCAAAGTGTCATTTGCTTGGTCTTAAAAGCACCTATAATGATTTATAGACAAATTTGTAGAGATATGTTGAAGTTAATGAGAAAATTGTATTTGAGAATTAATGTTGATTCCCTATGTTCTGTTTCTTAACTTTTGTTGTTTTGTCATTTGACTGTAAATGTAGGGTGATCAGTTATTAGGTCATACTTACCTTAAAGATTGTGAGCTAAATCAACCGTTCTTCATTAAAATCTAAGAAGTAATATTAATTATATGGTTTTGTGTGGAAGATTGTCTTTTACTTATTCGGGTTTGCTTCTTTTATTTACAAAGTTCCATTATTTTACAAGAAAGCAAACATACAAAAAAAAAACATTGGTTGGTGACTCTTCAAAATTGTACAGGTCAATTAATGACTTACAGTTAAAGTTATTTTTCAAGGCTAATGGCTCCTTTAATATATACTGTTAGGGCTGGAGGGAGTCACTCAAGCCAATAAATGCATTTCATTTCCACAGCTTGTCTAGAAGCTGCACAATGACGTCCTTGAAAATACTCCTTTACATAAACCTGGTTAGTTCATAAGAGGTAATACGAATGAGTGAAAAACCTAAGTGCAAATTTATAGTTTCACAAAGCAGTCTCCTAACATTACCTAGTTTTCTAATAAAAATAAAAAATTCTAGGCAAAAATTCAGATGTTCTAAGAAATCCTTGTGGTTAATATTATGAAAACATATTTTCCATCTGAGCATAAATTTATTTAACCATTCAAATACATCCTCTTGGAATTTTGATAGTGAAATTTATTATATTTGACTAAATAGTGAAATTGTCACCATCACACATGTAGTTATTGAATGCTTGCCAAGGTAATCAGGCTTCATGCCTAGTGCCTTGTGCTCTTTCTATGTAGAAAATATAACTTGGGGCTGAGCATGGTGGCTCACGCCTATAATCCCAGCACTTTGGAAGGTGGAGATGAGAGGACTGCCTGAGCCCACGGGTTTGAGTCCAGCCTGGACGACATGGCAAGACGTCGTCTCTACAATAAATCAAAAAATTAGCATGTGCCTATAGTTCCAGCTACTTGGAAGGCTGAGATGGAAGGATCACCTGAGTCCAGCAGATCAAGACTACAGTGGTGGTGAATAGCATGCCACTGCACTCCAGCCTAGGTGACAAAATGAGACTCCAACTCAAAAAAAAAAGAAAAAAGAAAATATAATTTGGGACTTTCCCAGGTAAAATGCTTTTTATTCTAGTACATTTAACTTTTACTAATTTACAGCTTTTTCTCCATTCTATAATCATTTGCTGTCACATTTTTGACTTGGAAAAAACATATTTGTATGTCTCATATTAAGAATTAAGGTATTTCTGGAATTATGTTTTGAAAGCCATTATTGGGAATGTAGTTTTAGTAACCAAACTATTGCTTTCCTGTATAATCAGAATTATGACTCATTCAGTGGAGTGCTTGGAGCTTGCTCAATTGAAGAGGATTTTATCATGAAAACATAAATCTCTTTCAAAACCACAGCATTTTTCTTTCAAAACAGTTAAGTAGAGACCCTCCAAAAAAAACAGTACCTGATATTTATTAAGAGTTTGGCAACTACATCTACGGCATCTATTAAAATTGCTGCTATTGAGTTAAGCACTGAGTAAAAATTTGCCAAGGATTGAACAGATATCAAGGGAAGAACCTGATAAGGAGTGAGTTCTACTGAAGAGTAGACTACAATCACTACCACAATGACTCAGAAAAATTACTTCGATCAGAAGGTGAGGGTTTGTGTTCAGTCATTCACTCATTTATTTAGGTGTTTAGTGGATACACATATTGTATACTAAATACCATGCTTAGCGCTTGATAATAATCGCTCTAGCTCCTGATCCAATGGGAGAGAGTGTATGAAATTCAGGAGCAACAATCAAATTATAGAAAGCCTTCTTCTCTTTTTGGTAATTGTTGTGTTTTATAATACAGAAAAATTCAGCAAGGAATCTGGTCACTCCTTGATTTACTCTCAGGACTCTTAGGAAACTCATAAGAAAATTGATAGCTATCTGCATGAGTAGCTAAATGAGATTTTATCCAGATGGTTCAAAGTGTTAGGGACTATGGAAGAACCAAAAAGTTATTTATCTTCAAGGGTTCAAAATGGGTATATAGACGCATTATAAAATCATGTGGAGAAAAAAATGAAGGGGAACGCTTACAGTGATTGATATTTATGGCTTTGTGAGACAGGAAGTAAGTTGTACAACATGTTGTGAAAAAGATTCCAAATTGTTCTATATTGAGATTTAAAGGTAATTTCTAGGGATAGCAATTGTGTACATTCTATATACTTTTCCACGTTTGTGTAGAGTGAGTGAGACAATGGGTTGATTTTTCTTTCTCTGTGATTGTGAGACTGCTGTTCTTCTCATGGCAGTTTTCCTAATGTAAGATCAAGCATCTTCAGGGAAATGGACAAGGACACAGCAAAGTAGTGAGTCTCCTGATGAAACAATGCTTGTCTTCAGATCCACGTGGTTTCTAAGTAAGAACCTTGAAGAGAAGAGGCACCCTTGTTCGACTTAGTGTTCCCAGACTTAGCTAAGTATCTGCCAGGGAGTATGGATGAAACAGGTCAGTGAAGAAATGATAAGAAGGACAGTAGCTGAGGTCAGTTACTGAGGACAATATGGACCACCATGTTCAATGGAAGAGCCTGTACTTTAGAGCCATGCAGACCTGAATTTGAATTCTAGCTCCACTGCCCTTTTTCTGTGTGGCCTGACACATGTTATTTTCCCCATTGAGATTATGACATTTCTATTTTAAAGTGGGATCTTTACCACTGGGATTTCAGGGAGACAGTATAAACTGGCCTTTCACTCCTGAGTTCCAAACAGACCATGAGAATGATAGTAACTGAATCATCAGCTTTATTGCTAATAAAGGCAGGGGATGATATGGCTTAAGTCTGTGGCCCAAAGATCTTAGTAAGGCCCTGCCTTAAGTCAATGGAAATGTGAGGAATGGGAATGCAACTCCCCTTAACACCCACAGACTTTAGGATGGACTGATTTCATTTAGGTAAGTAATCAGTAAATTAACTTTTCACTCTTCTCTCCCAATCTGACTTTGAATATTCTGTAAATCAGCTGAAATGAGCATATTGATTGAGTTATGACAGGTTACTAAGGCCAGAATAAGAAAGCCATCCAGGAGGTACCTGTCATGGCCTCATGTGCTGCTTTGCCCCACAATCTAACTATTCTTTGGAACAAGGGAGGAAAGAGCTTTCTTAATGCTGTGTGGAGGGATTGTTACCGGCAAGTGTTTAGGAAACTCACCTTGTGGCGAGAACAGTTCCCTAACAAAAATTCCAGCCTGAACTTTCTGCTAGGTTGGATTAGGGTCTAGTTAAGTTCCTTATGCTGCAAGCATCAGGGACAAGAAATCCAGAGAGATTTGGTATCATCTAAAAGAAGCTGTCACATATCGTATAAGAAAGTCAGGAAGATTAGACTTACTTTAATTACTTGAAAACCTTTATAAGATTTCTTAAAACTTTATACCTCCACCCTTCCTTGCTGTTTTTATTACCATCTATATGCTCTCCTATGATGATTAACTGGAAAGCTCTTAAAATGGAAAGGATTTGTGTGCGTATTTTCAGTGGCAATAAAGAAAAAAGCAGTGGAGTTACTATTCCTGCCAGGTCAGTGGGGCCCCAGGAGGACAGAGTGGGTTGTAACATCCTGCAGGCTGCATCTCATGAGTCTGTGGAAAGAGAAAAAATGGAGTGGTGGAGAAAGGGCTAGGGAGTGTGCAGGAAGTCAATAATAGAAATTGCCGTAGTTTCTTAATAAGCAGTAGACACATGGGTAGTTTTCTTGAACATAACTAGATTGAAACCAATGCTTGTAACTGTCAAGATTTAAAAAAAAACATTTCCTAATTAAAAACAAAAACTAGCAACTCCTTTTAGCAAGTTATCCTAACATTACATATATGTTATTTCAGAGGAGATTCTTAGGTGAAGAGAATTGATAATGTGAAAATTAATTCATGAATCTTAGTTATTAGAAAGTGAGTAGGATTTGTGGGTTGTTTGACAATACTCCTTATATATAGTATTATATATAGTTTTTTCCTAGATCATCTGACTGCCAGTATTTCATCCAAAGAGTGGCAATTTAAAAAGGAAAAACATTGTTTTCCCTTGTGCTTAAAATCCACTAAAACTTGTGGGTTGAACATTTTACCCAAATATAGACCTTTTAGTGATTAAGCTAATTTACTCTTTCAAACTGACATCCTGTTTATAAGAAAAAAGACTTATAAAAAGTCATCTTGAACATGAACCAAATCTTCCAAAATCAACATCTTGGTGAACTTATGTGTTAAATGAGTCACAAATATTTGGATGAAGATTTTCTGGTTTTGAAAGAGAAAGTACTTGGGAAAAAATGTCATTTTGGTTTCATTGAAATGGAATTTGAAAAAATGGAATTTACTGGTAAACCTATCATATAACAGGTTTCTGCACACATTTCTTAAGTCAATTCTGTGAATTTGTAGAGCTGCATCCCCGTTGGGCCAAGTCTTAACCATCATGAGTTGTATTTTGTCTTCATAATTCTTCCCAGAAATGATTTTTTAAATGATGCACAAAGTAAAAATTTTACAATATTTTGAAGGTGATATTATTTACTTTGTAAATTGTATTCTTAAAATTATTATTTGTCCCAAAAGAAAGCTAAACTTATGTCCATTCATATTATTTGGTTGATAGAAAAATGCTGTCTTTTTACTGACCCTTTGTTATTTGAAATGTCATTGTGAGCAAATCAAAGGCTAATTTATCTAGATAACGCTATCTATATTCAATATTATTTATACTTGACTTTGATGCATAAATGCAGTTTATTAGCTGTTCTTCTGAATGTATAGGTTGAATATTTGTGAGCTGAGTAAATCCATGACCTCTGTTTAAGCACCCCCAGTCTCTGTGTTGCTGTTTCTAAAATCCTTATTTCCTGCTCTGTCCTGTTAAGTGTTAGATCTGCATTTCAGGGTACTGCTGGGTATTATCTCAAGCATTCCAAAGCTGTCATGTCTTAGATTGAATTGCTTTTATTTTGCTAAAGTTTCTGTTCTTTCCCCTATTATGTTACTCTTATCATCTCCCAAGTGAGGATCTTTGGTCATCAGAGAGCTCTCTCACTTATCACACCAGCTAATGGGTCATCAGTCCCTGATGTTCTTCATCTAAAATGACTCTTCTTTTCAGCCCTGCTCTAACTCCAACACAATAATTTCTTAACTAGTTCAGAACAAAAACTTCTCATGGGCCTTTTCTGCCAATTCTACCTTTCTGCCACTAGATCTTTCTGTACATGTAGTCAAACATAAATATAGGACTTATCTCCCTATTACTTCTACCTATTCTCCATTGAGTTAGCATCAACTCTTTGCAATCTGACATAGCCTGCTTTTTCTAGATTGTTCGCTTCTACCTGTCTGCTCCTTGGTTGTATCTATGTGGTACTTTATCCATTACTAAAAGTTCTTTGAATATACTGTGTGTTTTCCATACTGAGCTAGTCGATGTTTTGATCCTCATTACTTAAGACTCACTTTCCCCCTTCCAGAAGTAAAAATCATTTCTTCTGGGTTCTTTTGTAGCATTTTCTGTCTCTTTTGCTATCATTCAATATATCCCTTTGAGGTTAATTACCTATAGGAAATTTTCTTGGTTGTGAATTTCTCAAAAAGAGGGACTTGATTTCTTATTTGTGTAATAATAATAGTTTCAGTGTCAGGACTTAGTAAGTCTCCCGTTAATATGTACTAAATAAAGAATGTGTTGAAATGGATCCAGATTCCCGTAGGTACAGTTATTGTATCAAATGGATGGAGAAGTACTTCAATGATTAAAGTATGAGGACTCCTTTGTCAATTTTTTTTTTTGGGACCTAGGGACTTATTTTATGACAAACATGGAAATTTCTTGAAAAGTCAGATAATTAAGTAATGGCAGTATTACCTGCAAAATACTATTTATTTACATTAGATCCATCAAGGCATTGTTACCAATCCATTGTGCTGATTACTTTAAAATAAAAACCATCATAGAGTTGGACACTTTCTGTTCAGTTTGGCATTAAGTCGATTGGTTAGCAAATATTAATTGGCAATAAGATAAATATTCTAAGTTAAATGCATACCAAAAAAAGGTTAATCTCTACCTTCTACTTGTTACAATAGATGTGGAAAGAAAAGCTTAGTACACATGGAATAATTAAGTGCTAGACTGAAACCGATTATAGTAAGTGAAAGGAAGCATGAACCAAGGAAAAATTGTTATTACCTGAAGAGGAAATGAAACGTCTCATTAAGAAGATCTTATTTAACTTGTTCTTGAAAAATAGTTAAGAACTACATGAATGAAAACAAGATGTTCAGTATGAAGTAAATAACATAGGTCAATTGACAAGAATATTCAATTATTCCATTTTGCAAGCCCAAATTCAGTTAATAATTTTAGCAAATATCTAGATCCTTTTACTTTTAGGAATATGAGGTTATTTTGTTCTACTTTGTTTTTCTCTCACAGGTGGATCAGATATTGAGTATCTAGACGTCTATAAGCCTGTTGTGTGGTTTTGGATTCTTGTCGGGCTTGCTTACTTTGCTGCTGTCTTGAGCATGATTGGAGACTGGCTTCGAGTGATATCTAAAAAGACAAAGGAAGAGGTGAGAATTAAGATGTGTGTAAAAGCACATGTATTTGGCTAATTAAGTAAAGGTTATTTCAAATTATTTTTTATGAATATAAAAATTTAAGAATATTCAGACATTGTTTAAAATTTTTAACATTTTACATTTGGTGTGATTTTGCTGTATGAGGTTTGGAGGAAATATATGAATTTTAACATATTCATTTAAAAATATTTATGTGCCAGTTGCCCTGTAGGAACTGAGGATAATTGTAATAAAAAATTTTTCTTCATCATTTATTTTGTTTTCTTTCTTTTTTTTCTCAAGGGAGCAAAGTTAATTTTATTCCATAAATTAAAATATTATAGAAAATATTTATATTAAGTTATCAGTAACATGAATTAGTGAATGTTTTATATAATGTTGACGTGTTTGTATTCTATTCAGTGATTTCATTTTCCTCATTTCTATATAAGTGTATGCAAGTGCAAAAACACACATCTATGCTCCAAAACTGTATGCATTTTGGCACTTTTCCTGTGTATAGATTTTGGGTGTTTAAAAAATTGTTCATTTACTTATTTTTGTACAACTATACACATTGAAGTAAACATTAGAATTTTGCCCTGTTACATTTTAGAAAATTTAAATATTGATTTTGAAGTTTTATTGCTTGAAAATTAAATTTTGATTTCACATTTACATGTCCAGAAGTACTATTTGTTTGAATGTGATGGAGTAGTGCTCTATTATGCATCTTGTTTTTTGCTTCTGGGTCTTAGTCAACCTTGCTAATTATTTCAGAAAACAACAAATCTGTAAAATCTGCACCTGTAGTATATATTGCTTTTTTAACAAAATTTTCTTATTCATTCCATAATCTGCTGTCCTAGCCAAAGACCTCAGTGCCAAGCTTTTTGAGCATATACCTAAAAGAAATAAAATATGATCAGAAATGATAAAATTGATTTCTTTCTACAAATATTTTCTTTATTTCCTTTGAAAATTATCATGTAATAATTTTTTATTCATATGTGGAGTGCCTACGCTAAGTAACAAGAGTATAAAGTATCCAACACTTCCTTTCATGGATAACATATTTCCCAAATGACAATTTGCATATTCATTTTATATGTATTAATCTATGTCTTAGTTGCATCATAAAACCAAAAATTTAAAAAATCTAAACAAATTAGGAAGACAGTATGCTTCACATTCCAATTTAAATTGTGTGAAAAATCCTGCTTTGAAAAGAACCCTAATGGACTAACTTCAATCTTAGGCTTATTATCCATGCTTCTGGTATGTGTCTGCGTGCGCGCATGTGTGTGTATGTGTGTGTGTGTGTGTGTGTGTGTGTGTGTGTGTGAGAGAGAGAGAGAGAGAGAGAGAGAGAGAGAGAGAAAGATGGTTATTCTAACGTCAAACTTCATGTGTACTTTTAATTTTCTTGAGATGCTAAGGAAATTGTAGCCAGGAAATGTTTTGGATAACATAGCTAAGAAGAGAACTATTTAAACATCCAGCCATAAACCAGCTTTGAAATTAATTTAAAGCCACACACACATAAGCATTTATTTCTTAAATAAAATAGACTTGAACAGAATCTGTCTCATATACTTAGATGGTTCAAAAAAGAATTGTTTTGTGATACATGCACATATATAATATTATTAAACTATATATTATATACATACACACTGATATTGTGGACCATATTCAAAAAGTTTAAAAGCCACTATGGTGAATAATCATATAGTACAAAGGGAAATGTTATATATTTATGAAATTGGTATAGAATATCTGATTAAAGTTTAAAAATGTAAATTATTAAAAAAATTAGTGGGTTTTTTTGGTGATAGAACTAGCTGGTACAAAGCATTAGCACACTTTTCCAGAGTTATGAGGTAACTATCTGTATTAGTCTGCTCGGGTTGATATCAGAAGATACCACAGACTAGGTGGCTCAAATAAAAGACATTTGTTTTCTCACAGTTCCGAAAGCAAGAAGTCCAAGAAGGTGACAGCAGGATTGATTTCTGGTGAGGCTTCTTTCTTAGGCTTGCAAATGATGCCTTTCCACCATGGCCTCACATGGCCTTTTCTCTGTGTGCATGGAGAAAGAGGGGGAAATGGGTGTGGGGAAGAAAAAGGCAGGGGAGGGGAGAGAGAGAGAATGGAGACAGTGTGAGGAGGGGGAGAGGAGAGAGAGAGGAGAGAGAAAGAGAGAGAGGAGAGGAGAGAGGAGAGAGACAAAGAGAGAGGAGAGAGTGAGAGAAAAGAAGAGAGAGAAGGGGGGGAGAGAGCGCGCACACACACTCTGGTGTCTCTCCCTCTTCTCATAAGGACACCAGTCCTGCTTGATTAGGGCCTCATTCTTATGACCACACTTAACCTTAATTACCTTCTTAAAAGCCCTGTTTCTAAATACGGTCACATTAGGGATTAGGGATTCAACATATGTCTTTTAGGGAGACACAATTCTGGCCATATCACAATCGTGTAAAGTAAATTTAAATTCCTAGGTAACTGATTTATTTAGTATGAAAACCAAGTGTGTGTGCCTACTTATGAGTGACCTTCATAACTCTCAACTGAAAGTATGAGATATATAATTGTGTTTTCATGCTAATTAAGCATTGCATTTTTTTTTCTTACCACAAATCTTTTGGCTTCTACCTAGTGTTTTGGGTAGCATGTACTTTCTTATGATTGCATTTGTAGAGAGTCCATGTGAGTCAAGGCCATGACTAAAGGTTTATGTGAATCCTCTGAAGCCACAACTGTTCTGGACTGTTGAGCCAAAAAGAAGGAACTTTCAATTTGAGCAGATATGTATTTTCTTAAGTGCAAAATAGGGTCACAAATTCAACAGAGAATGTGAAGAAAGGAAAAGGTAGTTTACAATTTAAAGATTATCAGGACCCAAACTTTTATAAACAAAATACTGCTAAAATTCCCATAGCAATGGAAAAATGATTAGTTGTTAATTTTAAATTTTGAAATAACTAACTAAAGGGTATAATTATATAAAAACTAACCAGATATATTCTAGTTGTCGTCTTTCCATAGGTGAACCAATGCCAGGTATTCCTTATTTCCGCCATACCTAAACTATTCCAGATAATGCAAGTTTTACAGGTTTTAAAAGTGCAAGTTTTAAAAACTTCCAAAGTGTTAAGAAACAACCAGATAATGTCTAGTTTTCACTTTCGATGAATAAAAATGCTAAGTGTTTTTGATAACTGGGAATCCTCTCCACTAAAAAAAAGTTCCAAGTGCAGAGTATACAAATACAAAGAAAGTATAGCTTTAAATGTTCAAGTGATAATACTAAGATACTTGCTTTACCTAAATGAAAATATTTTGTTTAATTAAAGTCCCGATCTTCTTTTATTTTCAAAAGCAAATCTGTTTAAATCATATTGGTCATATGTGGCTTTATTTCATTTCTGTTATCTATGTGAAGACACATTTTGTTCCCATTGAAGGATAACTTTAATAAAAGTATTGTGGTGGAAGCAAGGACTAATACTGTTTTCCTCAACATGCTGAAAAAAAATGTGTTGATATAAATAATCTATCTGAAATGCTTGAAGAGGAAATGATTAGTTGGAACAACACTATTGTTTCAAAAGTTCCATATGTAATTGTAGTGAATCTGCATTCCTCAGGGAACACAATAATGAGCTCAATAATTTTTCTGTGGAGCCATACACTCTTTTGTAAAAGCATTTTTTAGTTGCACTATTTTTAAAGCTCTAATGGAGAGTAGGCATGTGTTTAACAGTAGGGATTGATATAGCTGCTTATCTTTTCTATGAAACCATCAACCCTCTTCTGAGGAAATAAAGTTAGTTTAGAAAATAGAGATTATTTCGGCATTCTGGATAATCCAACAGTACTGCTACCCAAGGGAGGAGTAATAAAAATCTAAGATGTGACTCCAAAACTCGGAAGGTAAAATCCATGCTTGCTTAGGAAGCAAGTAGCAGGTAGTGCATCCTTATTATACATAGGCTTAGCTCAGGTTCTTACCGTTTGCATTTCTTGAGCTTGAAAGAGCCTGTGGTTTTTATATACTAACCGTATATATGTATATGCACCATAGTGTTTGGGATATTCCTCTATAGGCGTGAGAAAAACACCACTATAGCCCCTACTATCTCATGCCAGTGTTGTCAGGTTGTGCGGCACTACACGTGGCCACAGTGAATGGATAGCCAAGCAAGCTTGTTTACCAATGTCGTCTCAGTCTCTAGAGCTGTTCATGCAAGCAAGATGCTCACTTTAGTAGGTTGGCCTTATATTAAGAAAACACCCCCTTTGAATGGGTAGCTCTAGTGCCAAGGAGCCTTGAAAGACTGTCCCTGAACTTATATATGGCCCTAGTATTGTGAAGGGACACCAGAATATGGAGGAACATAGTTTCCTTCTGCTAGTTACCTGGTAGCAGCTTTTGGTATTCTCTGAATTTCACTCGGGGTGGTAATGACATTTTCAGTAAAAGAGCTAGAACTTGGAGGCTCTTTATATTGGCCAGAAAGGGGTAATTAAAGAGCAACTGGAGCCCTGGAAAGTTTGCAATAGACCCCTTTATCATTATATTTAAGGGAGAAGTGCTTTCAATTTGAAAGTTTTTACATATGATTTTAAAATAGCATAGACTTTATTCTGACAACTTTAGAGAGCCATTGAAGGATTTTAAGTAAGTGGAATGAATGATGTTGGCAAGCGTGAGAAGATGGATTAGAAGTAAACAAAGCTACGTTCAGAGAATTCACTTGGGAGAATTATTGAAAGTATCTAGGTAATAGATAATGAAGGGTCTAGGGTCACAGTGGGATAACGCTGAAAGTTGAGATTTCAAAGATATTTGGGGGATAAAAGGAATAGAATTTGGTAATCCAAAGGCTGTGTGGTTAAAGAGAACAGGGATGACATCCATGCTTCTAACTTTGAGTGAGATTACAGAACACAGGAAAATGAGACTTTGAGTCAATGGGAGGGATGAGATAGCTCATTTTGGACATGTGATTGGTGGATTTGTTGTATATCCAGGTGGTTAATTTACTTCTAGAACATTAGATCTACATGCATGGAATGTAGGAAAAATGTAAGCTGGGAAGATAGTTTGGGATCATCACTACATAAATAGTAGTGGAAGCTGTGTACGTATAAATGAATTTACCTCATAAGAGTTTGTAAAATAAGTCAACAATAGAGCTAAAAACTTAACTTAGAGTAACACCTTCACTTACGGAACTGGATGTGGAAACTAGGAAGGACTGTTTAGCAAATAATGTAGTTAAATAAATTGATTCAAGGTAGGATCTGTTGGAAAGGCAAAGGAGTTGAGGTTTTGAAGACAGGTTGTTAAAGTGATAGATCTTACTGGCTAAAAAGATCTTACCGGTGAAGAAAAACGAATCCAAGGAAAGGCTAACATAATAACATAAAATAGATGAGTAAAGTAAATAGAATTCGATACGTGATTATGCTCCAGGTGTGCTATTCCTGTAGAAAACAGTGCAAATATTTTCCCCTGAAATTTGTGCAACACAGTGGTATGTCCTAAGATAGTTTGGGCCGCATAAGGCACAATTCCAGAGGGCAACATTCACTGTGATCTTATGGAAATAAGAGCTCTTGGAGCACAACTAATAGAAACTCACATAAATGATGTCCTCTGCGGTTGAACAGTGAGTAGCCCTGGTCCTAGGTATTCTTGGGCACACATATGAGATAAATATGGGATGGTGCTGGGTGGGAGGTCAACTATGGAATGACAGTGTTACAGTGTCAGGAGGAAGAAAAAACTGGAGACGTGGATATCTGTAAGGAATTAGACTTATTTAGTGTCTTATTTGTTCTTAAATGATTTATTCATTTATTCAAAAATTATATTAAGTACTTACTATATGATGAGTACTTTATTAGATGCGGGGAGTAAGTCTTCATTTGTGGTAGTTTGAAGTCAATTTCTTCATTGAGAGGATTCCACAGGTGGTGTGTTTCCTTACTGGTCTTTATAATACTTCCTTTTACTTTTCTTCTTCTCATGCTGGAAAAAGGAGTTCTGAATAAGAAGGCACTTAATCTTTGAATAGAGATCAATTCTTAAAATAGCCTACTTTAACTTTTTCTTTTTCACTCTCACCCTCCCTTCCACTCTCTCTCCTTCCCCCCTTCCTTCTTTCCTTCCTTCTTTCTTCTTCAGACTGTATATCAGATTTTGTATCCTTTGATTTCTAACATACTGCAGAGTAAGGGGTATACTGTTCAGTACAGTTTTGGGGGGTGATGTTTTTGTTGTTACTGTTCTCTCATTGAGATACTAAAGTAATTATACATGACTATTTGAAGTTGGACTATGAGCATAGTATTCAGTGATCTTAAAACTAATTAGGTTTACATTTGAATGCATATAACTCTTCTTTGGCCAAAGGGTAAGAATGAAATAAAATAAAAACAGGAAGTGTCATAATGGGCTATTCAAACTAAGGCATATATAAAAGGCCCTTCTTTTCTATCCCATGGGGAGACAGTCCTATGGGGAGACAGGTGTCCCTCACTGTACTATGTGAAAAGATCAGAGCAATCAGATTTTGCGGTTCAGCTGATGATCAATATTTGGCTGTGCTTAGTCGTGCAAAAAAGAAAGCTTTTTCTCTGTCCATCATAGCCTCAGCTCAGCAAGTTATTGTCTAGTTAGTTAGTAGGCAGTTGGAAAGTAGAATATAATAATGCAAGACTTAAATTATGCCTTAATGTAACTAATTTTCAGAAGCTCACACATGTTTAATTACTAAATGAATTTTATAGGCAGTTATTTCTGCAGAATCAAAACCCCCAAAACCTAGTCTCTATATAGTCTCAGTATTGTATTGCATGCTATCAACCTTTCTGAGTTAGAAAGTTCAAATACATGCTAAAAATAAAATAAGTTCAAATATATGCTAAAAATAAAATGATTTGAGGGTGGTAAAAAATGAAAAAACTTCTCTTTTGGAATACACTATTTCTCTTTTAATATTGAATGAGGTCATGATGTGAAGTGCAGAGCTGCCAAATGTTATAATAATGGCTAATAGGGAAACAGAAGCACAGAGAGGTATGGTGACTTGCCAAAGGTTATATGGCTACTAAGTGGTAGAATCAGTAGTTAACCCAGAAGGCTTGACTCCTTGGCCTAGCCTTTTAACCTTTCAGCTCTGCTGCCTCTCAAGTGCTCAAAATGTTGGTTATGTGTTGTTGTTCTTATTCTTTTCTTCCTCCCCCTGCCACTCCTCCCCCCTCGTCCTTACCCTCTCCTCCTCTTCGCTCTCCACATTTGGGTAATATTGACATAGCAGAAACAAGCACAAGAAGCTGATCTCTTTATTACTGTGTAACTACAGAGAAAAGCTTTGCAAATTTAACCTGATCACTACTTGTTTATGATATAAATTAATGACATTAAAATCAAAAGTTTTAATATTGTTTCAAGTGAAAGGAAATGATTTGTACGGTTTCTGGAAAGTGCACAGGGTTTAAGGCACATAAAACTGAAATTTTTTTCTATCTCAACTATTTACCAGTTCTGCAAAGTCTCCAAAACTCCTACTCTCTCTGAGTCTCCATTTGCTTATAAAATGAAGGTACGGGAACCTCCTTTATGAGACTGCTGTGGTGATGCACTGGGGAGTGTGTGATGGGGCTGCATGCTTCTAAATGCTTGTTCTTTTCCTCATAGTTTCTGAAGAAATTAGCAACAAATTGTTATCCCAAATGAAGTTCTAATACTTTCATCTATATATCATCATATATTAGTCTATATAGAGCATAAAATACTGTGAGTGCTTTTATGTCTAAACATTTTATGTGGTAGAAGTAATAAACACAAAAAGATAAACAAGAAAACATTGAAGGTATGTATGTTGCTAGAATTTAATCACAAGAGTCCAGAATAGCTTAGGGGGAAAAATGCGTATAGGAATTTCAAATATATAGGATGTTCTATGGGTTTTAAAACTAGTTTCTACATCAAATGTTTCTCCACCAGATTACTGTTACCTTAATTCTTTTCTTGAATTAGAACCACAGATTTCCTGGGGTCCTGCTGTCTCAACTGAGGTAAAATCTCTCTGGATTCCTCCTTTTATTAAAGTAACAGGCAGTAGCTCAGTTGTTATCTTTAAAAAAATGCAGGAAGATTTCTTTTTTCTTTCTTTTTTAGATTTTAGGTTGAATGCTCACAATTCATAAATGCTAACTTCTTTTTGCTTCAAGTATTTCACAGAATGTGTCTGGTAATGGAAATTCAGAGTAATTTTTTCTACTCATTTGTACGTAAAGAAAAATAACTTAAGATAATAGTTTTTGCCTCAAAGCTCTTTATAAGTAATTTCATTTTCTTTAGCAAGAGAATACATTATGAGGATTTAGTGCATCAAGATATAATATTATCTATCGTTTTTTTCTGTTTTGAGACTGTCATCTGTTTTGAGGATTTTTGTTAGGAAAAGTAGCCACCGTGAACTTTGCTTTCTAAACAGTTTTTTATATTTTTAATCAAATCAAAATATTGTGCTTGCCTGTATTCAGAACAAAATCAATCACATTTTACAAAAAACATGAAACTATGTTTGCTGAGAACACAGTGTTTTCAAACATGGATCAAAATGAATTTGATTTTAGTTTTTCTTCATAGATGGCTCTTTCGTAACGAATATTTGTTTTTGGTTGGTTGAGAATAATAATAGGAATAGGAGGCACTTTGAAGTTAATCAGGGATTATTTGATAATATTTTGTAACAAAGTATGGTGATTTGTTTAGTATTCAGTAGATGGCACCCTAATTGTAGTAGGAAATTAAACTCTTCCTGCCTCGGACTTGGTTTGAACCAAAAGAACAGCCTCCAATTAATAGCTTGTGTGTGTATGTACACATGAGTGCACATGTATGCACACACACACGGAATCTCCTCTTATTTCAGAACAAAGAACACCTATTCTACTTCCGGTAAAAGTGGTAGTCATCAGTCCTAGTCAAGAAATATTTTCCTTTGGTGCCCCTTCCAAATGCATGTTAGGATGGCACTTCCTCTTCCTTTGTGGTCGGTAAGTCAGATAAATAGATATAGTATCATATACCCTTCAGAGGGGGTATATAAGCACGTAGGCATCTATTCATGTGGCTCACCGACCACAAGGAAAGAGGAAGTGCCATCTTAGCATGCACCTGGAAGGGGAACCGAATGAAAATGCCAGTGAGATGGGGGCAGAATTAATGTGAGCAGATGGGGAAAAGATTTCATTGCTCCCATGAGCCCCTCAAAATCTCACTTGCCTCTGGCATAGTCCCCATAGGAGATCGTGGATGCTGTGTCAGCTTGGGTCCCTGAATGACTACAGTGAGCAGAGCTCCCTGCTGACTTGTGGATATTTAGCAGTAACTAGAAATTAACCTTTGTTGCCTTAAGCCATTAAGATTAAGAAGTCATTTGTTCTGTTATGATCTCCCCATCCTAATTCAGTAAGACATCATAATCCTTGTTTCTCTAATTCAAGGGAAGAGTTAAATAATAATGTTATTCAAGGAAAGAGTTAAAATAATAATATTGAACATTATTTTATATTATTATTTTAATAATAATATTTAAGGAAAGTTAAAATAATATGGGAAATTTAAACTTTATGTGTGATATTCTTATTGGTGAGTTTTCAAATCTGTGACAAGCTTAAGTATATTATTGGCATGTATCTTATTTAAAATTATCTGGTGGTTTTATTAAAACAGAAGCATCAAGGTAAGAGCTGAGGTAAAGCAGAGCAACCTACTTTTTAAGGAAACTACCAATGGGCAGTCAGTTGCAGAGACCAGATATTTTTGTTTCTGTAAAAAGGCAGTTTCTGCTGTCAGCATTACTGTATCTGTATTTCTGATTCTGTATGCTCACTCAGGGCTGTTTTCAGTGTTACTGTATCTGTCTTTATATGTAAACTTTCTATAATAAATCTTGTATAATACAAAAGTATTCAGGTGTAAAAGAGTGGAATATCCTTATATGATATTATTTTTGAAATTTATTGGGTCAATTTGTATGAAATTGTTCAGATTCAACTATTTTTGACCTTAAGGGTTACAGTTTCGTATGATTCAAACTAATTTTCCAAAGAACTATATTTACAAACCATATTTACAAATATTGTAATTTTCATATTATAATCTGTTCACTAGACTATGACCTATATATTAGGCAAAACCATATTTGGCTGTATATCTGTGGTATACTTTCTTTATTCATTTCTCTACTAAAGCTTTTCAAAATTCTATTTTTGACTGTATACAGATGATAGACTGATTATCTCATCTCAACTCGAAGACAGACCAATTTGTTGAACTTGCATGTTCCACAGATCTCTCTTTGCTAAGCTTGTCACATGTCCCTCCAGACTGTTATTCCCAATTGCTCTCTTCTTTGCCACCTGGCCACGTCACCTGTTGACGAAGTCCTCTCTGGGGTCACTGCACTCCGAAAATGGATATAGACTCCTCACTTTTTCCCCCATAACATAGCTAATACAAGACTGAAATAATTTACAAGTTTATGAAAAGTTTGTGGATAATTTAAGGGAATTGCAAGGAAGAAAAAAAAAGACAACTTTATGCTAGATTATCAGACAAGAGGCTCCTAGAGTCTCTTGGCCATCTTCTCAAAGGGTCTCCCTAGGCTGTTCCCTCCTTAAACCCTAGCTTGATGTCATACTGCAGATCTCTGTTTAGCAAAACAAATGAGCTTACTCTGTTGGATATTCCCTCTCCTGAGTGCAGAGGCCAAACTAGCAGAAGACAAGTTGACACAATAACAAGATATGTACAAGTGGAGAGAGCCTTTTAAGTTATGAAATGTGATACCGGATGTATCATATTAGTCTGAGCAATTGCATTTGGATTGCTTCCTTAGGTAGAATTTTTCCCAAGAACAGTGTACAGGTACTTGACTTACATGTCTGCATAAACAATCAAATAAACAAGCATGCTCACCGAAGTAGTCACTTTCGTAATGAAAGAGGTTCTACTACCAGGATAAATTCTAGCTCCCATCCAGAATATCAGGCAGCTTTGGATCCCAGATATGTCTATTTTTTTATTATCTTTAATTAAATAACAGCAACAAAGAGGTTCTCCTATCTCATAGCTGTATACGACTGCTCTGCTTTTGCTATTATCGTAAGCTCTCCACATCTACAAGCATTTACGTATCTTCTGAGCAAAATGCTTTGCATGAAATATTGGCCTAAAGTTGATAGAAAATAAATTATATTGGGAAATCTTACTCTGTGGATAAATTCATTTCCAAAATTGGAGACTTTGGGTATAAATATGATGATATTTTTCATGGAATTTCTCAGAAATGCCAAGGTTTGTGATATCAGTGGCCTCTTTAATTTCCTGGTGGCTACTTGTGACAGGCTAAGATATTTATTTGTATCTAGCTGTGTGTGTGTGTGTGTGTGTGTGTGTGTGTGTGTGTGTGTGTGTGTGTGACATACGGGGGACCCTCCCGAAAAAACAATTATTTTTTGGAGGGTAGATTCCTTTTAGTACAGGTTTCCCTGCTTGGTAAGTGTTCTAGGAACCCATCAACATCAGTGTGTCAGCTAGCATTGTGAGAGGGTGCATTCGGATTCAGTGAAGATTTTTGTGGCATTACGGGTAACTGGTTCTTCCACCATGACAATGCACCTGCCTATACTACACTGAGTGTTCAGCAGTTTTTGACCAAATACAGCATGACCCATGCCCCACCCTCCCTATTCATCCAATCTCGCCCCGAGCAATTTTTTTTTGTTTGTTTCCCCGATAAAAAAAGTCCTCAAGGGAAAACGTTTTGCAGATATGGAAGAGGTGAAACAAAAAAGTGGCAGAAGCACTAAAAGGCAACAAAATCGATAAACTCAAAAACTGTTTTGAGCAGTGGAAAAAGCATCTCAATAACTATATTGTGTCAACTGGAGAGTACTTTGAAGGTGACTGAAGTTTAAACATGTAAGAATGAATGCACATTTTCAAATAAATTCCATATTTTGGGTCACTCTTGTATATACGTGCACACATATACATGAGCATACATGAATTCACCTTTACTCTTACTTATGTTATGTCTACCACACTTGAGAACATGCTGAACATATTTAACTTAAATATAACTCAGTTTAATGACTACTGTTTTGTGTTTAGTACATGTTTCTTTTGTGTTTAGTACATGTTTTAGTACATGTTCATTTAAACAGGCAAGGCTACGGAGGACATAAATAAGCAGGGCAGGATAAGAATTTTTTTCCTCTTTTGAAGTCACATGGACTGCAGCACGCAAACTTTGTTATAAGTGTGAATTCACCAAAAGGTAATATTGTCTAAGTATAGAAGAAAGAATGATTTTGCTAAATAGCATCTCTGATTTGCATGTTGGAAACTATTATGACAAAATGCATAGCACAAATGATTTCATTCCATAAGTACTCATTAATTTGTTTGTTCATCAAGCATGTTATGATTGCTCATGGTGTGTCAGGCATTTTACTAGGTATCAGAAATCCCTCAAGGAGAAGTTTATAGGTATGAGGGGGGTATATAAGTATCTACTAATAATTACTACAGGATAGATACTGCAATAAAGAAATAAGAAGATGCTTTGTGTTCAGTGATGCACAGAAATGGGAATTACTAAATCTAATTGGATGAAATGGGGAAAATTGCATACAGAAAGTACCCTGACTTCTCTGTCCTGTTTTACGTTCAATCCAGTGGTCCTATGATCTGAAATATATCCAGAATACAATCACTTCCCACCTTTCATCATTTTTCCCTGTACCACCATGAGCTCACACAGGATTGTTCCAGGGACCTCCTAACTAGTCTTCCTGCTTTCACCTTTGCTCTATGTAAAGTCCGTTCTCAACAAAGATGCCAGAAAAATCCTTTGAAACATGAGTCATATCATGTCATTTCTCTGCTTAGAAGCTTTTGATTACTCCCCCTTGTCCTTGGAATAAAAGTAAATGCCTGCAAAGTAGGATAAAAGGTTTTATGTGATCTAGACCTCATTCCCCTGGCCTCTTCTCTTACTTTTCTCTTTCCACTTGCTCATACCCATCCAACCTCACTCTCCTCTTCTTCATTCCCCAGCACACCAAGCACGCTTCTGTCCCAGTACTTTTGCACTGAATGTTCCCTGTGTCAGCAGTGCTCTTTCTCCAGGTACCTACCAAATAACATTAAGTCTTTTCATCAAATGTCATTGAAAAGTTTTTCTTCAGTGTCAGTGGGACCCACCTTGGGCATCCTATTTAAGATTGACACTCCTTTACCCTGAGCACCCTTGGTTCTCCCTGCCCTGGTCTGTATTTTCATCATATTCACTGACTTCTAACATTCTGTATGATACACTCATTTATTAAGTGTACTTGTTTATCATCTGTCTCTCTTCCTAGAAGGTATTGTTCATAAGTGCATGTCTATATATAGACATATGCATGTGTGTGTATACACATACACGCACCCATATATATGCATTCTGGTTTCATAAAATAAGAGTAATCCTACTTGTGTCATTTGTACCACACTGTAAGAACTTGTTGAACAGATTTAACTTAAATATAACTCAGTTTAATGACTATTGTTTTGTGTTCAATACTTGTTTCTAAAGGAAAAGGCAAGGCATCAAGAACATACATAAACAGGGAGAGATAAGAATTGTTACTGTTTTGCTGTATCAAAATAAACTGAAGGGGTCTAGCATATAATGAGTCCTCAATAAGTGCTTATTGAGTTGAATGGATGAAAATGTGTAGAGATAAAATAATTCAATTCAGAGAAAGGGTTAGAATTCAGAAAAAGAAAAGAATAGATCTATAATGCAGGGAGTATTTTTTCGTGCTTATTTTCAATACTAGTGTATCTTTTACCTCACTGACAAAAATGAAAGCTCTAGTTTTTCTTCAGTGTCAAATCAGAGATAAGATTTTAATTTTGTTCATTTTGTTATGTTTTTGGTAGGACTAAAGTATACTTAATTTGGTGGTTATTATTGTTTACAGATACAACATGAATAACAATATTTAAGGGATGATTAATTTTATAATTAGATAGTTTGGCAAATAAGCTACTTAAACTTTTCAAGAGGCTAAAATGATTCATGCTTCAATGAAAAATCTTGAGTAATTACTGTAATATATAGTGCAAAGTTTAATACATCCAAGTAGATGATATTCAAAAGTTAATCTCTAACTGCAGCAAAATGTCAGAGAAGTTTTATTTTCATTTCTGATGCGATGGTTTTAGGACAGGAAGTTTCTTGGCATTTTTAGTGCTTTTGTTGTTATTATTTTATTTTATTTTAAAGTAGTTGGTCCATACTATTTCCTGCTGCTGTGTCAAAGAGTACCCCACTCCCTATGTCAAATACCACTTCTAACAGTTTATTCTGTTTCAAGCATAACATTTTCTAGAAAATTTTAATATTTTTAAACTTTATAAATTATGTAAAATGACACATTTGCTGATTTGAAGGGCATGTATTTTAGGTCTGCTTATATATAACTAATATGTTTCTAGAGAACAACAAACATAATAATAGTATTGGATAAAATGAAAAGGGTACTTAGAGAAAATGTGTTCTCAACATAAAGTTAGTTCAATATTGTCCTCTGAAAGAGAAACTGATATGTTTTCCAAGATCTCCAATCAGAAACTATAGTTTCCCTTGATGTATAGTGCTAAATAATCTACTGGTTTTTTTGTTTTTTGTTTTTTGTTTTTTGAGTTGGAGTCTCACTCTGTCGCCCAGACTGGAGTGCAGTGGCCGCTCCCGGCCCCCGCAGCCTCGACCTGCTGGGCTCCGGCGATCCTTCCGCCTCGGCCTTCTAAGTA